>NW_016823925.1:1775481-1839119 GCF_001698545.2 Rhinopithecus bieti | reverse complement strand
ATACAGCCAACAGACACATGAAAAAATGCTCATCATCACTTGCCATCAGAGAAATGTAAATCAAAACCACAAAGAGATACCATCTCACAGCAGTTAGAATGGCAATCAGTAAAAAATCAGGAAACAACAGGTGCTGGACAGGATGTGGAGAAATAGGAACACTTTTACACTGTTGGTGGGACTGTAAACTAGTTCAACCATTGGGGAAAACAGTATGGCGATTCCTCAAGGATCTAGAACTAGAAATACCATTTGACCCAGCCATCCCATTACTGGGTATATACCCAAAGGATTATAAATCATGCTGCTATAAAGACACATGCACACGTATGTTTATTGCAGCACTATTCACAGTGGCAAAGACTTGGAATCAACCCAAATGTCCATCAGTGACAGACTGGATTAAGAAAATGTGGCACATATACACCATGGAATACTATGCAGCCATAAAAAAGGATGAGTTTGTGTCCTTTGAGGGACATGGATGCAGCTGGAAACCATCATTCTCAGCATCCTGTCGCAAGAACAGAAAACCAAACGCCACATGAGTTCTCATTCATAGGTGGGAATTGAACAATGAGATCACTTGGACACAGGAAGGGGAACATCACACACTGGGGCCTATTGTGGGGAGGGGGGCAGGGGGAGGTATAGCATTAGGAGATATACCTAATGTAAATGACGAGTTGGTGGGTGCAGCACACCACCATGGCACATGTATACATATGTGGCAAGCCTGCACGTTGTGCACATGTACCCTAGAACTTAAAGTATAATAATTTTAAAAAAAGAAAGAAAAAAAATCCACTTATATAAACAAATGCCAATGGTAATTTAATAGAAAATAAAAGTGGTATTTTAAATCTATGAGAAAAATATTAAGAATTAAATGATATTGGGGTAACTGGGTTAGCCATGTAGAGAAATATAACTTAGATCTAAACCAGCACTTTATTTAAGAATAAATTCTCAGGAAAATATAACAATAGTGGAAGAATTATTTATAATCACAAAGTGTAGGAGACCTTTCTACTTAAAAACAATACCCTAAAGCCATAAAACAAAAGAAAAAATTGAAAAAGTCGACTATATAAAAATTTTAAATAAGTATTCATGGAAAAATCACTATGAAAAGATCAAAAGAAAACAAATTCAGAAAATATATTGCAGTCTTATTACAAAGAATTCATTTAACATATTAAGAGCTTCTACCAATTGATAAAAGATCAACAATCCAGTAGAAAATTTGGTCATTTATATACAATTTCTGACTTTAATATTGAACCATCTGAATATATTACCTTTCAAAAGACATAAAAAATATAAACTTAAAATAGAGATTTTCTGACTACTATTGTGTTATATTTTCAATAAGGACTATCACACTTAGATATTGAGTTGTATAAGTGAGTGTTTCTGTGGAAGCTGATAAAGGTTGAGTTTCATAGCTGAGTTCACACAGTAGGAATATTAGCATATGCATAATATACAAAATCGATCTGCGACCTGAAGAAGTGGTTCAAAGGCAGAGGTAACTGTAAGAACGTAAACCTATTACACAACAACCTTTCCCCATCCTCACACACAACTGTTGAATTGACAGAAATTTGAGGGAAAATTTTAGGCTTCTGGTAGGGGAGGGAGGGGCAAAACTAAATATTTAGGAAATCTTAGTTCTTAAGTGTAATCAGGTGACGTTTGGGTTATCAAAGAATAAAGCAGAGAACTAGAAGTAAAAAAAAAAAAAAATCTAGATTCAAAATCAATCTGTGATGGCTGATATAATGAATGGGCACAAAATCAAATGATAGGAATATCTGAATCTCCACAGTAACACAAGTATCTAGCAGAGGGCCTGGAAGAGACAAAAGACTCAATACTCATCCCTTCACTTACCTTTCTCATTTAGATATTGGTTTTGTTGACATGACTATCTCACCCACATTAGGAACAATCTGAAACAAGCGTATTAGTTGCTATTTGATGGGGAAAAATCACATGGCTTAAACAAAAGAAAGTAGTATTTCCCTCTCATGTTAAAAAAAAAAAGTTCAGATTTAAGAAGTCCTGGTCTTGTAGGGATGCTCTATTGCTGTCAACAGGAACTCAGGTTCTTATCATTCTGTTTACCATGTTAGAACATGGCTTCCATGTTCAAAGTCACTTCATAGTTCCAGGCAGTTGCTGGAGCTCCAGCTATCAAATCCAGTCTTCACAATAATTAGGAATGAAATAAGGCACCAAAAAAAGTACATACTATGTGTGGCAGTTATTGATTTATTGCCTCTCAGCTCCACATCTACTCTGCCCTGCCTTTGTGATACTAGCACTTGACCCTATAAACATTCTCCTTAGCCAGTTTACTCAATATTAGGCTTGTCCAAAAATGGCTGTCGAGGATCACTGCAAATCTGCAGCCAAAGTGGCTTTCCCTGATGGCTCAATGATAATGTTTTTGGTGTGTCCGGCAGCTGGCAGATTAGCATTTGAGTTGCCCAGTAGTGCTCACTCCAGCAGCCCCCACAGACCCATGCAGGGCTGTGCCCTCCAGCAAATTCTTCCATCAACAGGCAGGCCACTTCTATGGGCCAGTTCTAGTTCACACCTTCCAGAAAAGTTCTCGGTCACAGCAGGCTGCCTGTTCCCGTGACAACTAAACTCTCTCCAACCAGGTATAAATCCTAGGGGTGAGAGTACAGCCTTCTTTAAATTCCTAGTTTATTGACCACTCTCAGCTCTAAATGCAGTTTGTTTTGCTACTTTTGTATTCCTTATAATCCTCTTTTAACCATTTTAGTGATTATTCTTTCCTGTTTAATGATTCTTTATATTAACTTTTCCCTGTTCAAATTCATGATATTGTTTCTGTCTCCTGATGAGACCTTGGCTGATCAACTGTATGATTCTGTTTACATGAAATTCAAAATCAAGCAAAACAAATCCAACTTTTTCCTCTGGGAACGTTATTGACAGGGACAGTCATAAGGGAGGTTTCTGAGGTTCTGAAAATATTTTATATTTTAATCTGGGTAATGGTTTCCCAAGTATATGTGCATGTGAAAATCCATTGACTTACATGATTAATGTTTGTGCACCTTCTCTATATGAATTACTATTTCTCAATCACAACAGTGAATAACAATGTATGTTGCAAGCTAGAAGAGGAGGTAAATAGAGGGTCAAAAAGAGAATCTTGTGTAGCTGAACCAATCCCTTTTAAGAAGTTCCCCAGTAGTATCACACTGCAGTCACTCTGAATGCCACAGACTTGAATAAAATCCCATGGCCATAACTAGCTGCAAGAAAGGTTCAGTGGCAATATGCCTATCTAAAATCAGGGTTCTCTAAAGTAGGGAGGAAAGAAAGAATGGATGCTGGTGTAAGCAACTAGCAATTTCTGCTGCAATAGTTGTTATATTAAATTACCAAATATTTATTGAGTGATATAGCCATAGTATTAAGGCCTGAGGATATAGCGATTAACTAAATCGGCAGGGCTTTTGCTTTCATGGAAGTTATATTTTAACACTTGGCTCTTAGAAGGCTATAAACAAATGTTTGGCGGATAAGTAGGTGAACGATGAGGAAATGAGTGAATGGATAAGCAGTAAATAAATACACAAACATATAAATATCATTGTTTCAACGAGGCAAACTCACTTAGGGAACTGCAAGCACAACTGTAATCTTGAGAAGAATATATACCCTACTAGGAAGATGTAATGGGTGGGTATGGCTGATGTATCATACCAGAGAAGCTTAAGCTATAAGTCACTCCATAGAAGTGAATTATCAGTGGAGGACAGAGCTGTACTTCCTTTATTGATTCTAAATCAATGTGTCACCTCTTTCAGAGCCCAGTTGGAGTTTGAGATCTCCCAGATATATGGTTTAAAATATAATGATGAAGAAAGGCATCAGCTAAAAGGCACATAACCAAATTCCAGAGAAACACATGCTGCCCCTGAGTGATAAGAAAGCATTTAGAAACCAAAGGCTTCTCAGAAAACAGTTCACCTTGGCTGAGACTTTTTGAGCCTCAAGTTTGGATTTCACCACAGAAGGCTCTCTGCCTTTTTCAGGGTCTCTTGAGACGCTTTTTGGATGCTTATCACCACACAGCACATACACACAAATCTTCTTTAAAGCGCTGAATTGGACAAGACCCATTGCCTGCCTTGAGAGTAAGAAATGAAAACCAAAATGGGGATACCAGTAGAGAGGAGAGAGTGGGGCTGGATTTTGAGGAACAAATGCTCACAGGATGATGAGAGGAGAAGAAAGAGAAAGCCCAAAGTAGAATTGTCATTTCAAATGTCAGGAGTAGCCAGGCAGGGTGGCTCACACCTACAATCCCAGCATTTTGGGAGTCCCAGCCAGGAGAATCACTTCAGCCCAGGAGCTTATGACCAGCCTAGGCAACGTGGTGAAACCCATCTCTTCAAAAAATACAAAACTTAGCAGAGCATGGTAGTGCACACTTCAGGAGGCAGAGGTGGGAGGATTGTTTGAGCCCAGGAGGTTGAGGCTGCAGTGAGCCATGGTCATGCATTACACTCCACCCTGGACAGTGGAGCAAGACCTTGTTTTGATTTTTTAAAAAAATATATCAGAAGCACATAACTGAAAATAAAAGTCTGTGTAGGTGGGTATGTCAAAGATGGTAGAATGGAAACACACAAATATTGGCTGTCATGTTCTTTTTACAATGGCACTGAAATCCTGTATGGGGCTGTTTTTCTAAATTAGACAGAGGATTTAATTACAAAAAATAGCCCAGGAGGCCAGTGCTTCTGCATCTTAATTTTGTAGCTATGAGCAATGACCTCTCCAAACCCGTTTTGTCAGCCATAAAATGGAGGATTGTAATACATAACGTGAGTGGCTGCCAAAACAATAATATAATTCCTTTGAGAAAAATTAAATATAATTAAATGTTATCTGCCAGATAGGTACCTATTCTTTAAAAGTTTAAGAATGAATCATAAATCATTACCATTTCCTGCCTGGAAATCAGAAGTTCTAATAGGAGCTATTTAATAGGTGCTTGGCATGTCATTTTTATTCATACTAGGCCTTCTGTACGTTTAGTCAATTCATTTTATAATGAGATGGAAATGTTCCTGTGATAATACCCAACTGTAATGGAAGGGTTTGTAATAGGATGCTATGGTATACAGAATACGGAATCATGCTCTAGTCATTTATTTATTCACTTATTTACATATACCCTGACTCATTCTTTAAAGAAAGAATTTGAGATGATTGCAGTAGAAACACAATAACATGATCAAATTTAAATGAAAAAGGGAAAAAAGACTATCAGGGCAAAGATAAATTAGATGACATTGAGAAAAATAAGAAATGTATTCTGTAAGGGATTACATAGTTGCTATAATGTATATCTGAATTTGTTTCTGAACTTTCCTAAAACAAAGACAAAATGAAGAGATAGAGAGTTAAGCTTTCTTTGTCTAATGTGAACAAGAAAATCATACAAAATTCTCAGAAGGATGAGGCACCCAATAACTTGAACTGTAGACTAGGCGTTATCTTCTTGGGTAAGGCATTCAATGTTTCAGGGCATCTTTGATTCTTCACAAGATGACTGACCAGATGATTGAGTTTTAACTAATTTTGTGAGTGGAAGTGATATGTGCTCCTTTCAGATCAAAACTGTCCATGAGTGACCTCCTTTGCCTTCTCCCATTACCAGCTACTAATTCATTCTCAGTTTCTTAGGTTGCATTATGTTGTAAGCAGACTCTGCAATGGAGGTTACACTCTGAGCTAGATTTTCATTAGGGAGCGTGTTGGGATAAATACCCACGGGAGGCAGAGGAAAAGCAGGATTGGGCAGAGGAACAAGTCAGGCTGTAAAGCAGGCCTGATGACAGGCTTGGATGACCCCATGGGCACTCAAGAGCTAAAACAGCCCATAGAAACTGAGCTTACTAGTCTCTGGTTGTGGGCCACTCTACAGTGACCACAGGTATGGCAGCTCTCTATAGTAGAGGCAATCCTGAAAGGAGATGACATCTGAAGACATGCCCTACAGCTGGGGCAGCAAGTATTTATTTGAAGGATAATGAGGTGGTGAATCTTTGTATCCACACCCAGGGCAACCTTGAAAGTCAAAAGCTAAGCATGGCCAAGTCCAACACACAACCCCCACCCTCTACTCTGTTGCACTGAACCACTGAAATGTTAAGGTTTAGCTGGAACAGCAGCTAGTGTTGTGTTATGTAACACACACAGACACAATCTTTAGGACATGGCTCAGCACTTGAATAAAAGACCAACTCTGTAGTGCTTTGGTAAGAGAATGCATAGTTCAACTTTGTTAAATTGAGTGTTAGCATAGAGCCTAATCAGAGCTGTGAAGTTCACAAAAATTGTCTCCATGCCACAACCTTTATGCTTTTAACCTTTATTCTGTGACTTTCCCACCTTTCCATAATTTCCACTATTAGCCCCTCCCCAACTTATTTCATAAACCAAATTTATATCCTCATGCTCTTCACACTTGCTGTCTTAAAAAAGAGAGCCTTGTATTATCTTCATAAACTCAGCACTACTTCTAACAAAAGTTACAGTTTTTTTCTAGAAAAAAATGGATTTTGAATCCCAGAAATGAAGGGATGTAAAATGGTAAGTAATGTGGAATTTCACATGTATGCTGGGGGAGGTGGAGGAAATTTGAGGATATGAAAAATCCAATCAATTTACCAGGAGGGTATATGCTGTCTTGTAAGAGTAGCCCCTTTTCAACTACTTAACTCCAAGCCTGTGTCATCTCTGGTCTCAGGCTACACCACACTAGGAATTAAAATGTGGCCAATTCATAATACCTATCCATGATTTGCTCATTCTTAGCCACGGCTTCTCACACGCTTCCTGTATCTCAGAAAATTATCTCTGGGAATCTCTGAAGAGTTATGTAGGAATTCTCAAGTGATCTTTTCATACTCTTCTGCTTTAATCTCATCACTGAAGTTCATTGCCCAAGAACCCACCTGGTGCATGCATGTCTCATGGCTACAGCCCGTGTCACCATGGAATCTGGCGTTCTTGGCAAAGATGCTGTCTTTAGGAGCTGTCCAAGTGCCTCGAGGTGTCAGTGTGAAGCAAGCAATCATAATCATGTCTAGTTTGGAGCTGCTGCTCCATATGGAAGGAGTGAGAAAGCCTCCTCAACTCTCAGGTTCTTGAGTGAACAATGCTGTTTTACCCTCCTATCCAGAAGAATCACTGTAAAAATAGTGCCTCATGAGAAATATAGCCCCTCTCTCCATAGATTTCAGTTCTCAGTTCTTAGAACTGAATCAGCTGGACTTGGCTGGGCTGGGCCAAGAATGGGACCCTATCAACTGTGAGATGGAGACCCAGGAATGGGACCCACTGCAAGCTGTCTCTTTTGGTCCACTTGTCAGCAGAGGAAAAAGCTCTCTAACCCTCCTTTCACTAAAAACCCTCATTCAGATCATGCCACTGCACTCCAGCCTGGGAGACAGAGTGAGACTCTGTCTCAATAAATAAACAAACAAACAAACCCTCATTCAAATGAACTCCTGGCAGCAACCCTGCTAGTTGATGTACAGTCATATCTAAATCCTTCTAAATAGAAGTTGTGACTGCTATTACATGTAAAAGTAAATTTAAGAAACAGCGTAGTTATATGAAAAGCATTATACGTATACTTATGACTAACATTCATTGGGGCTATGTACTAATCACTCCAAGTACTTCTTCAGCATTTTCTGACTTAAACACTATCAAACTCTGTAAAAGACATTATTCTTTTTCTACATTATAAAAAAGGAAACTAAGGTAGAGTTAAACAACTGTCCAAGTTCACACATCTAGGAATTTGCCGAGTCTGGATATGAAACCTAAAGATGAAGCTCACAGCCACTGTCCACTGCACATGGTCACCAGGGACTGACCTTCAAGTTGCATGCCCTGCTGAGTGCTCTTTTATTATATGTGGTTAGGCAGAATGTATAACTCTTGGATAACCCTTTTGATCTTGGACAATTTTAAACAGATATGAAAAAGACCACTTGAAGCCAAGGTAAGAATAAGGAATTCTACCAAGGACAGAATTTTTTCTGGGTAGGCAGCTGAGAGGCACCCATATCCACTCACTCTTTTCACAGAGTCTAAACATCTTTTAGTCTCAAAGTCTCTTGAATCTGAGACCCTCATATAAAGGACAGCTAACTACATAAACAAGGATTCTGTTTTTGAGGGATACCAGGAGATACTAGGATGGGAAAAATACATGGGAAAGGTCAGGTAACCAAAAGACAGGGAGTGTCCAAAATAAGCTGTATTGTCTAGCCCAAGGTAAGCCCTGATGCTGGACTCATACAGGCATGTACTGCTGTTCACACTCTTGGGGCTTACTAAAGTCAGTTGCTTCTTTTCAATTCCCATGCTATTGTCGTCCCTGCAGTATTTGACACCACCTTTTCCTTTACTCTTTTTCCCACAACTCCCTTAATATTAGAGTGTTAGTCAGCATTTGTTGCAGCTACAAACAACCCCCAAATCAATTACTTTCAAAACCCAATATATATTTCTTGTTCACATTGCATGGGACCTGCAGATTGGCTATAGCCTTGGCGGGGATCCTTCAGAACCCATGATGAAGGATCAGCTACCATCTGGCCCATCCTGTTGTCACAGTGGATGATAGAAACAAAAGAAACAGAGACATTGCGTGCACAACATTTAAAGCTTCTGCTCAGATGTGGTGTGTGCCATGACTGCTAAGCATCCGTTGGCTTAAGTGAGTACACTTCCTCTACAGGGGTGTGGAGACGGGCATGAGCAGAATGAAAGATGAGAAAAATTGTAGGATCAACACTAACTGGGTCTCCTCCAATTTCTCTGACTGTGCCTACTGAGTCACAGAAGCTGGTTCTTCTCTGTCTGAGCCTCTCACAGTGCTGCATGCTCTCGAGTTCTGTCCTTGCTGCCTTTTCCTCTCCCTCTGCCTGTTTTCCTGAGTCCAGCCTGTCCATATCTGTGGTATCAGCTGCCAGTATCACTGTACCCATATCTTTAGCTCCACTTCTCTCCTTGACTTTAGGCCCACTTTCGCTATATGTTGAATACTTCCATCTAAATATCTTTCCAATACCACAAACTGAAGTTATACAAAAACTAACATTATCTACTTGATTTTCCCTAAATTTCTGCTTTTCCTGAATGTCGTGAATTGCCTATTACCACCTCATGAATACAAAGTATTGACTCTTCTTTCTCCTTCTCTGCCTAAATCCAGTCATCACAATAGCCTCATTTGTCTTCCCCACGGCCCCACCCCTGCCCTTCCAGTCCCTGTACACCCTTATTGTCCTGTTAGCAGTAAGCCACTTATAGTGGGCTTCCAATTTGTCTCTCCTCCCCTAGATTCTCCCAGTTTCAATTCCTACTCCATACACCTCAAAGTGATCATCTTAAAGCATGAAATAATCATAGTATTCCCAGTTGATGGTCCTTTGGCAACCCTCTGTCAGCACAGTTCAAACTGTTGGAACCACAGGAGTCCATACAGGTGCCTCACAGACCAACAAGGGGGAAATGGTGGAAATTCCTGTCTCTTAGTTTAGCCAAGGAAACTCTAGTACAGACACCCCATGCACGATTTGAATAAAGGGGTCTTGAAATATCAAGCCAATAGACAAACATAAATACTTCGACAATTCCTCACCTGCAGGATATTTTTAAAAATCTTAAAGGTATACACGTCACAGTCAGGCTTCAGTCTCCTTCTCTAACCTCACCTTCCACCATGTTCTCTACCAATCCCATCTCATATGCACACCATCCCTGCCAGGACACCAGCCACACTTGAGATGCTCAGTGTAGTTCTCTTGGCTAGAAGCATCCATCTCTCAGTTCCTTTAATTCCATCCACCAAGATGACTTTTACTCATTCACCCTTTTAGACATCTAGTTTACACCTTCTTTTCTTTCTTGAATGCCCAGTATCTCTCTTTCAGCAGTTGATCACCTTGCTTTATATTTCACTGGGAAAATGAAAATATAAAAAAGGGCTTCCACACACTACCATCCCAACATCTACCTACCTACCTGCACCTATACCCTTGCGCTTGCCTTCTGTTCTGTATTGGCACCAGTTTGTGCTCCTGTCTAAGGCCAACTCCTCCAACTGTGTGCCAGATCCCACCTCCTCTCACCTCATCAAAAGCATCTTCTTCAGCAATTACCCTCACTCTCCTAGATTATCACAGTTTCTTCTCTGCTCTATCATTTCCATTGGGACACAAATATAGTATAATTTCTGCCAGTTTTGCAAGTCCATCTCTAGTCCCATGGTCTCCCATGAACACTATCTTCCCTTTTAAAACAAAACTCTGTAGAAGAATCTCCTAATTCACTGTCTCCTCACTCCCTCTTTCATTATCACTTGAGCTACTGCAAGAATTCCTTTTTTCTCACCTATCCCCAAACTACCCTGTCAATCACTCCCAACTACTCTATCAATCACCAAGACTTTCACCTTGCAAAATCCAACAGTAGTTCATATCCCTTATGTTCCTTGACCTATTAATAGCACTTACATTGATAACTTCTTCCTGTTGAAAGATTTTTTACTTGCCTTCTGGCACATTATTCTCCTGCTCCTACAGGATTAGCCCCTCTTTCTAAGTCTCTTTTATGGATTCTTCCTCATTTTTCTGATATGTAAGTGTGTGGAGTGCCCAAACTGTCCCAGGTGATTGCATCTGATCTCACAGTTTTGAATAACACTTTTCAGCATCAAAGATGTTTATAATAGCCTTCAAGGCCCAACATGACCTGGCTCCCATTACCCTTCTAAGATCTACCACTCCCCCAGATCTTCTGCCCCAGTTTTCCCCAGAACAATCTTCAGTATTCCTTGAACATGGCATTCGGCTCTCCCCTTAGGACCTTTGGGCTTGTTGCTTCCTCAGTCTTAAAGGTCTTCCTCCAATATGCATGTGGCTCACTTTTTTTTCCCAGTCTATGATCAAATACTGTCTTATCATGATGCTTTCCCTGAACACCCAATGTAAAATAGCAATAATCCCCCTATAATCCAGCATTCAGTTCATGATTTTTTTGTCCTATTTTGGTCCTTTCTGTAGCATTAATCAATTTCTGACACATTATATGTATTTATTAGTTGCATATTTGTTAATCATCTTGTCTTCCTGAGGGCAGGGGATACATCTATTTTGTAACTCCTTTATACCTAGCTCCCAGGATGGTGCTGGACATGTGAAATATTTATTAAATAAATGAACAAATAATAAATTCTTTTTCTTCTTAAACATTCTTGAGTAGATTCTGATTTCTGCTACAGTACACAATGATAAAGGCTGATACTCTCCTGGAAACTTATACAGCCTAGAAAAACAAGCTGCCACAGTTTCTAGGCCTGCCTTTGATTGTTTGAGGTCCTATCTGACCCCATTCTTAAGCTAATTTTGTTACAGCTATTTCTAGATGTTTTATTTAAAACAAGTGCCCTGAGATCTCTAAAGGATGAGGAACATTTTTTCAATAATAAATCCAGGTAGATTCTTTGGAAACATTAAACATTTAACTGAAACTCTTTTAAATAAAAAATAAATAATAGTTGACTTTCAAAAGTTAAAGCTTTAGTGTTGATCTTTATGGTGTTTGAGCTTTGGACCACCTTTCAGAGAGATCTCACCGATCTCTTAAAGAAGGAAAGTTGGAGCCCAAAAGGATCATCTAGATATCTTTGGTTCAGGGCTCCTTTATAAAGCTCTGAACACAACTCAACCTGTCCAACAAGGCAAGTAGTGAGGTTAGTTTTTTAGAAAGATCCTTGGAGTGACCTCTTTTCCATTCTCTTTTACAGCTATCCAGCTTGCCTTTGAGTATAATGTCCTCTTGGTTCCCCACTACAGGATCTACATCTAGGATTCAGCATTCCCTGCTCCCCACTTAGAATATGTACAGTTCCCTCTAAACTGTCCAATAGAATAGCCACTACTCACCTGTGGCTACTTAAATTAAAATTAACTAAAAGAAAATAAGATTTGACATTCTGTTTTTCAGTTGCACTAGTCACATTTCAAGTACTTGGTAGCCACATGTGGCTAGTGGCTACAACACAGAATATTATGGAACATTTCCATCTTTGCAGAAAGTTCCATTGGGCAGAACTTCTCTAGACTCTCAGGATCCCTCTTCTGGAATCCTAACTGATTTTTCAATATGTTCATTCTTCAGCCTTTGTCTCAGATCACAGTTCTCACTCTAGCTTCAGCCTCTGAAGTCATAATACTGGACTTAGTCAGTCCCTAAGTCATAACGAGGTAGTGATAATGCCAAATCTGTTCTCAGATCTCCATATACATTTAAGTGTTTACATTTACGTGTAAGCAAATGTAACATCTGTTTTCATTTACATTAAGACTAGTGATGACCTTAAAGTCACAGGTTGCTAGAAGAGAATGTGTGAGAAGTACCAACCAGAGGGGATCTACTGCATAGGAGAAAGGGCAAAGCACCACGTCTGGAGGAAACAGAAAGAAATTAGTACATTCCAGTAAAATTATGCAGATGATAAAACCTCCAGGAAGGAGAGAGATCAATCAAGGAACTAAAACATGTGGGACGATGGAACAGTTTGCATCCTTGTAATCATATGCAAGTAATAGGAACCCGATCAAATAGAGGTAAAGGTTTTGCTTACATCTGGATTGTGCATAGTTCATTAACTGAGCTATAGTAGTTAGGTTCCTAATTTATGGTAGCAGTGTTATGGGGAGAAAAACAAAAATAGTAACTGGAGTCAGGGACATTCTTTAGGGAAAGGCCTGGAGAGCAGTTTTGGCCAGATTTGTGCTTCTAAGCAAGTCATGAAAGGGAAGAATGTGACTAATATATAACAAGACTGACTCCTTCCTGGGTTAGACAGAGACAGTTACTGGGTAAAATTTGGAACTACTGCTTAGAAAGAAAACCAGGATAACCAGGAGCCCAGGCTGGGAGAGGGCTAATTGCTCAGTCTCCCTGAGAGGCACTGACCAGGTTTTTAGCATGCTATCAGCAGCTTTACCTCAGATTGCTCTCCTGACATTTATTAAGTCTTGCTCTGTCACCCAGGCTGGAGTGCAGTGGTGTGAACTCAGCTCACTGCAGCCTCTGCCTCTTGGGTTCAAGCGATTCTCCTGCCTCAGCCTCCTGAGAGGCTGGGACTACAGGCACATGCCACCACACACGGCGAATTTTCATATTTTTAGTAGAGACGGGTTTCACCATGTTGTACAGGATAGTCGCTATCTCCTGACCTCATTCGCTCACCTCAGCTTCCCAAAGTGCTGAGATTACAGGCGTGAACCACCACACCTGGCCTCTCCTGACATTTAATATCACTGAGACAGGAGGGCACGCCAGGGCCCAGGAATAGAACAGTGGTGCCAATCAAAGGGATTTGCTTTTAAATATAATAAAACAAGAAATAAAGCCTTAATGAAGGAGTAGGTTTTCTGTGTAGAATGCCAGGCATCATGGAGGACATGGAGGGGAGGAATTGGCAATTCTGGCTTCGTGAAATCACATCACTAAGTCTACTTCTAAGCTCTAAACTATCCACTTCCCTTCCAACCCCCAGAGAAGGAGAGAGCTGAGCAATTATGCTGACCAATGAAGTCATTCTACTAGTGGGTGTTTTAAAAAATGAGTTAACAGAAGCCATAAATACCCCAGTATGCTTTAAATTCAAGCAACATGTTTCAATAAAGCTAAATTTTTATATCATTGCCAGCATCAAATCAGTAGACTGAATGCTGCAAATGGAATTCAAACTATTAAAAAAACCACAAAATATGTGACTTAGTCTTCGTATGAAATAAATTAGAAATGCTTTTCACCATAATGTACAAGCCATTCTTGCTCTGGGCTGGTTTCTCTCATCTGTGCCGAATTTCTTTTTGAAACATATGGATACAAAGGCAGAAGAAAAGGGAGAAACAGTGCATGCCTTAAAATCTTCAATGTTCTGTAAGACACAGTTCCTTTATTTCAAAAACGTGTCAAAAGTTATTGATTTTCTGAGAAGCAAGCAGGCGAGGATCAGCTCATTTCTTGAGGCGACTCATGGCTTTGTTATTTGACGTTTCTAAAGGGCTCATCATTTGTTCAATATACAGAACACTTCCCAATGGTGAGCACTGAACTAAAAGCAAAATGCAGAAGGGGGGTGAAACATTACCCTGGGCTGCAGAACTTTGAATGTGTGTGGATGAGGTAAAGATATTATCACTCTGATTTCTGTCCTCCCTTTTTGGTCTCCAGGGGGACTTCCTGAGCCTTAAGAAGCCGTTTGAATGAGGATAAAGGCATAAACCCTTCACATATGAAGCACTGACTATGGAGGTGATGTTGTACTAACCTCCTATGACTTCTTTACAGCAATCTAGAGGGGTAGGTATTATTTAGTATTCCAAATTTTCAGATGCAGCAAGTTAGGTAATTCATTCCAGGTTGTACAGCTTTATAGAGTGGAGCTGGATTCAAACTCAGGTTTCTTTTTTTCATGGAAACAATATATAGGAACATATTTCTTAAACTCAAATCTCTGAATACTTCTAATTCTCACAAAATGCCACTCAAAAGAGTTTTGTAGTTAAAGAATATGCTTCCCTATATTTGTTTATAATGTGAACTTTTCCCAGACATTATGTAAAGGGAGGCAAATGAAGAATTAAATAGAACTTTGTGCTGCACAGGAAGACAGGCATATGGAGTATTCTTGGACCTCTACCGAGCTGCCTCCCAAAGTCACAAGAATTCTTAGTCAAAAATTGTAGACTTTCTGAATGCTCAGGGAGTTAACCTAAAAGAAACTTGAACATTTTATTCCATAAAGGCATAGAAGCGAGTGAATGAAATGGGTCTGCACAGTTCTGGACCTGCAAGCACAAAAACCTGCTGCCTAGCACTTAGAACTGACTTAACTCCGCATGGTGCAAGAAAAAGGTTTCCTTATAGCACTGCTTCTAAAAGCGATATCCTATAGGCCATTGTGACCTAAGGGAAGAGAAGTAGAGAGTCTGCTGTCTTCCATGGGCCAAAATGAGATCTCTGAGTTACTTTCAGAAAGAGATGGTTGCAGAGCATTCGCTCCAATTGGCTACTGTTCAGCAAAAGTTTCTGGAAAATATCTTAAAGGAGGCAAAGAAAATAGCCTAAGAAAACAGTGGGAAATACGTCGTGATGTGGCAAACTGCACTCATGACTCAATAACTTTTTATCCTTTCCTCAAGGCAAATAGTTCAAAAGATTGCTTGCTATTATTTGTAGCTGCTGGGATGTAGTTTCCTGCTTTGTGTGTCATCACAGGTAGTGATTGCCAAGAGGGAGAGTTAAATAAAATAACTTGTCACAAGCTAATGCATGACTCAAGCATGGAAAGTTCTAGGGAGTGAAATTCCAGAAACAGAAAATCTTCCCTTAAGGAAGACATTTCCCATCAGAATTGCAGAGATGTGACCCAATATTAATTGAGTGTCTAATATACGGTAGGTGCTTTATAAATAAAATGTAACCCCTTTCATTTAATCTCACAAGGGCCATGGGAATTATCCATTATCATTATCTTCACTTGTGAGAAAGCTAAGCTCAGAGGGTTTTACGAAATTGCCAAGGTCACAGAACCAGTAAGTTACAGACATGTTTTCTGCTCGTTTGGTTTTTTTTACTTTAAAACTTGTAGGGGGGCGGAGCAAGATGGCCGAATAGGAACAGCTCCAGTCTCCAACTCCNGGGGAGCTAAAGGGGGCCAAAAACCCCCCCCCTATCCAACACCCGGGGGGGAAAAGGAGACCTTTTTCCAAAAAAAAAAAAAAAAAAAAAACTTGTATTGAGGTATAATGTTCATCTAATAAAGTCTATACACTGCACTAGTCTTAAATGTACAAAGAGTGAATTTCTACATGTGTATATGCTCAAGTAGTCACCATCTAGTTCAAGAGTATTTTCCCACTTCAGGAAGTTCCTTTTTGCCCCTTTTTTATTCAAAAGGCACCCGAGAGGTACCCTCTAGTCTACTTCTATAAACGTGGATTAATCATACCTCTTATTAAACTCTGTATGAATGTAGCATGACTAGCCATTGTGGCTTCCCTGGAGCTGAGGGGTTTCTGGGATGTGGATTTCTCAGTGCAAAAATGAAAGCAATTGGTCACCCTACACATGGAGTGGGACAGTGTGTGCTCTTCTGTGTCTGACTTCTTTTGCTCAACATAGTGTCTGTGAGAGTCATCTAGGCTGAAGTGAGGTTTTGTTCTTTTTATTGCCATGTATCATTCCACTGTATGACTATTCCACAATTTATGCATTATCCTGTTGACGTACATTTGGGATGTTTCCAGTTTGGGGATTTTATGAATAAATCTAGGAACATTCTCATATAAGTAAGTCTTTCTGTGAATGTGATTACTCAGTTCTGCTGGGAGCAAAGCTGCTAGGTCATAGGTAAGTATGTATTTAGCTTTAGTGGATTCCACCAATGTTTCCCTATAGGGCTGTACCAATTTACACTCCTATTAGCAATTTATGAGAGTTTTGGTAGCTCCACATCTTCATCAACATTTAGTATGTCATCCCTTTTAATGACATACTAAATGTGCTAGACTGCTATTATAGATATTCATTCCTTTGTGTATCCCTTTCCCATATTGTCTTGCCCTTGGCTGCATGATTTGCTGTAGCCAATGAGACATTAGCAAGTATGACATGAACAAAAGTTTGATAAACCCTTAGACGCTGGGACTTGTTCTTTTGGAACACTCACTAAGGCAGACTTGATTCACCATATAAAGATAACTGGCTGTGCTGCTCAAAAGACCCCATGGAGAGATGGAAGGGAGGTGGAAATATTAGCATGGACTGCTCAGCTGGGCCCAGGGGTGCCATGCATCCCATTGGAGGCACCACATGTGTGAGTGAAGAAGCCACCTTGGAAGTTCCAACTCTTGCAGAAAAAAACATGACATATGAAATGAGAAAATACTTGCAAGCCAAATGCCTGATAGGAGTTAATCTCCAAAATATATAATGAACTCCTATAACTCAATAGACAAAAAACAATCTAATGAGATGATTAAAAAGTGGGCTAAGGACTTGAGGAGACATTTTTTCAAATAAGATATACAAATAGTCACTAGGTATATGACAAGATCTTCGATATCATTAAGCCATCGGAAAAATGCAAATTAAAACCATGATGAGCAGTCATCTCATACCTGTTGGGATGGCTATTATTTCTTTAAAAAAAAAAAAACCATAAATATATACACTATGTACCCACAAAAATTAAAAGTTAAAAAAAAAAAGTGTTGGTGAGGATGTGGAGAAATTGGAACCTTTGCACACTGGTGATGAGAATACAAAATGGTGCAGCCGCAATAGAAAACAGAATGAAGGTTTCTAAGAACGTTAAAAATAGAACTTCCATAGGATCCAGCAGTCTCACTTCTGGGTATTTATTTAAAAGAACTGAAATCAGTAACTGAAAGAGATATTATTTCTCTCTTTTATTATTATTGTTAATAACGCTGCAATAAACAGCAAACAAATGCTCTCTAGTGCAGCATTACTCACAATAGTCAAAATGAGGAAACAACCTAAATGTCCATATAAAGGACAAAGAAATGGACAAAGAAAATGTGTGCTATGCATATAATGGAATTCTATTTAGCCTTAAAAAAAAAAAAAAAAAGAAGGAAAAGCTGCAACATATGATAACGTGAATGAAACTTGAGAACATTATGCTAAATAAAATAAGTCAGTCATAGAAAGACAAATGCTGCATAATTCCATTTATATGAGATATCTAAAATAGTCAAACTCATAGAAACAAAGAATAGAATGGTGGTTGCCAGGAGCCAGAGAGAGGGAGAAACGAGAAGTTGCTAATAAACAGACATAAAATTTTAGTCAAGCAAGATAAATAATCTCTAGACATCTGTTGTACAGCATTGTATCTGTCATAAATAAGGTATCATATACTTTATGAAGATAAATCTCATGTGTTTTGACCACAATTTTAAAAAGCTGGTTCTTTAAGGAGATCAACAAAATTGATACTCTACACAAGCTAATCAAAAACAAAATAGAAAAGACATAAATTACTGGTATCAGAAATGAAATAGGGGCCATCACAAATGATCCCACAGACATTAAAAGGATAATAAAGGATATTACAAACAATTCTACACCCACAAATTTGATACCTTGGTTGAAAGTCCTTAAAAGACACGATGTGCTAAAACTCACACAAGTAGAATATGTAATCTCAATATGCATATATTAAAGAAATTGAACCAATAGTTAATAATCTCCCAAAGAAGAAAACATCAGGCCTACACAGTTTCACTGGTGAATTCTACCAAACATTTAAGAATGAAATGATATTAATACCCTATAATTTCTCCCAGAAATTTGAAGCAGAGGAAATAGTTAACTCATTTTATGAGGCCAGCGTTCTCTTAACTACCAAAACTAGATAAAAACATTATAAGAAAAGAAAATTGAAGACAAATATCTTTCATGAAGGTAAATGCAAAAATCCTCAACAAAATATTAGAAAATCATATTCAACAATATATTAAAGTAATTATACACCACAACCAAATGGGATTTACTGCAGGTACGCAAATCTGGTTCAACATTTGAGAGTCAATTGATGTAATCTATACACAGATGGAGAAGAAAGAAAGAAAACTATCTTTGTTTGCAGATAACATGATTGTCTATTCAGAAAGTTCCAAAGAATTCACAGAAAGTGCACCTGAAATTAAGTAATTATAACAAAGTCACAAGATGTGATAATACAGAAAAATCAATGGATTTCCCATATACTCACAATAAACAATTGGAAACTTGAAATTAACACAGTACAATTTACATTAGCACAAAAAACTAACAAAATATTTATAGAATCAGCATGTGTAAAAGGATCAAACTCCGGAGAAAGAAAGAAAATTTAAATAACTAGTGACATAGTCTATGTTCACGAACCTGAAGACTAGAGTTGTTAAGATGTCAATTATCCCAGTAATAATCTGTAGATTCAACACAATTCCAATCAAAATCCCAGCAAGTTATTTTATGATGTTAACAAACTAATTCTAAAGTTTGTATGAGGAGAGAAAAAAACCCAGAATAGAAGATGGAATATTGATGAAGAAAAATAAAATCAGAGGACTAACAGTATGCAACTTCGGAACTTAGTATAAAGCTACATTAATCAAGATAGCATAGTGTTGGCAAAAGAACAGATAGATAGATTAATGGAACAGACTGAAGAGCCTAGAAATAGATACAAAAATATAGTCAACTGATCTTTGACAAAAGAGCCATGGCAAATTTAATAGGAAAAAAATAGTGTTTTTTTTTTTTTTCCTCCAACAAATCGTACTGGAACAACTGGACATCCTTATGCAAAAGAAAAAAGAAACCTAAATACAGATTTTATACCTTCCAATAATAATAAGAGTGAATGGATCACTCTTCTAAATATAAAATGCAAAACTATAAAACATCTAGAGGGTAACACAGGAGAAAATCTAAGCAACATTGGGCTTGAGTTTCTATATACAACACCAACCTTTTAAAAATAGATAAATTATACTTTATTAAAAATACAATTCTGCCATGTGAAAGATATTTGTTAAGAAAAATTAAAGACAACTCACAAAATGAGAGTAAATATTTGCAAAACACATATCTAACAAAGGACTCATATCCAAAATATGCAGAGAATTCTTAGAACTCAACAAGAAGGAAACAAACACCCAATTAAAACTTGGAAAAAGATTTGAACAGACATCTCACAAAAGAAGATATACAGATGGCAAATAAGCATATGAAAAGATGCTCAATATCATTTGTCATTAGGGAATTGCAGATTAAAACGAAAATGAGTTACCACTATTAGAATTAGCCCATTAGAATGGCTAACATTAACAAAAACTGACAATACCGATTGCCGGCAAGAATGTAGAGCAACAGGAGCTGTCATTCTTTGCTTGTATGGATGCAAAATGGTACAGCAAGTTTAGATGACAGTTTGAGAGCTTCTAGAAAATCTAAACATAGTATTACCATACAATTGTGTAAGCTCCCAAGTACTTACACAATTTTATTGAAAACAGGTTCACACAAAACCAGCCCACTAATATTTATAGTAGCTTTATTTATAATCACCCAAACCTAGATGTAACCAAGATGTATTCATTAGGTGAACAGATAAACTATAGTACATCCACACAATGGAATATTTTTCAGTGATGGAAAGAAATTAGAGATCAAGCCATGAAAAGATGTAAAAGACTTCTAAATGCATGATTCTAAGTGAAAGAGATCTATCTGAAAATTTATATACTGTATGATTCCAATTACATGACATTTAGGAAAAGACAAAACTATAAAGATAGTAAAAAAATCCATGATTCCAGGGGTTCTGGGAAAGGGGAGGGATGAATAGGTGAAGAACAGGGGAATTTTATTATGGTGAAACTATTCTGTATGATGCTGTAATGGTGGATCTATGACATTATGCACTTGTCAAAACCCGTAGAATTGTACAACACAGAGTGAACTCAATGTATGCACATTTTTAAAAAATCATGTAATAGAGGTTGAAGGATCCCTAAAAGGAACACAGACTATGACAAGAGAATCTAATTCTGTTACAACGGTATGAAGCAATTTCACTGAAGAGGATGTAGGGAAGAGGTGTTGACTTAAGTAACTCTGGAAATGAATGGAAACATTGTACTCTAGTTGATAAAGCTATTTCCTTTGAGACTGCAAGTTAACAATTCTGATCACCCTATACTTGTTTACTGGGTTTGAACAAATCAGTAAATGGATGGCAGATGGTAGGAATCAAACTTCTCACTGATAAGAGTTCAGGGTTAAGCAAGGTAGGAGGTTAGAATGATCCATGCGTGTGGTAATGGATTAGAACTGGAGATATCGTAAGAACTTATGTTTAATTTAATATGGATGCGGATGGTTACACATAGAAATATCTATAGGTATGTATGCCTATAGGAGTTATCAAATACATATGTATACATTTCTGTTCTGTCAGCTGAGAGGATCAAAAGGAAGTGATACCCCCATAGCAATAAACACATTCAACTCCCAGACAGATCTCAGTTTTCAATAAGATCTTGAGATAAAAGGAACCAGGGAAGCTTAAAGAAATTACTGATTCTAGATCTGGGAGGACATGCACAAGAGGAGGACAGGAGATCTTATAGTGCCAAAAAGTGAAGACTTGTCAAAAACAGTAACAACAAAAACAACAAAATATTATTGATGTGGGTATGTCAAGAGGGTACAGGAGCCAAATGAAAGGGCTCCAGAAGGCCGAAGTGGGAATAGTTTGAGTAACAAAATGAAAAATAGTATTGGATTATAACTGAGATATGAAATATTCATGAGTTCATACTGAAGTAAATAAATTATAGAATAAATTAATAAATGGAAAAGGAGAGAGAATTCTCTGATGTGGAAGTATTAGAAATAAATTATGTAGATTTTTCACCCTAAAGACGAGGAGAATGACTCATCTCTCCTTATGTGTGGACTGAACAGAACGTGAGAATGGCATTTTAGAGATAACCACTACATACCTATTAGAATGGCCAAAATCCAGAACACTGGCAACACCAAATGCGGGGTAAGGATGTGGAGCAACAGGAACTTTTAGTCGTTGCTGATGGAAATGCAAAATAGTAAAGCCACGGTGGAAGACAGCAGTCACACTCCTTGCTATTTACCCCAAAGCGTTGGAAAAACTCTTTGTCCAACAAAAACCTACACACAAATTTTTTTTTTTTTTTTTTTTTTTTTGTTTTTTGAGACGGAGTCTCGCTCTGTCGCCCAGGCTGGAGTGCAGTGGCCGGATCTCAGCTCACTGCAAGCTCCGCCTCCCGGATTCACGCCATTCTCCTGCCTCAGCCTCCCGAGTAGCTGGGACTACAGGCGCCGGCCACCTCGCCCGGCTACTTTTTTTTTTTTTTTGTATTTTTTTTTAGTAGAGACAGGGTTTCACCGTGTTAGCCAGGATGGTCTCGATCTCCTGACCTCGTGATCCGCCCGTCTCGGCCTCCCAAAGTGCTGGGATTACAGGCTTGAGCCACCGCGCCCGGCTACAAATGTTTATAACAACTTTATTCTTAAATGCCAAAGCTTGGAATAGCATCACGATGTCCTTCAGTAGGTGAATGGATAAGTAAACTGTAGTACATTTATAATATGAAATGGAATATTATTCAGCACTGAAAGGAAATAAGTTATCAAGCCATGAAAAAACATGGAAAAAATTTACATTCATCTTACTGGGTGAAAGAAGACTATCTGAAAAGGATACATACTGTATGCTTGACTATATGATATTTTGGAAAAGACAAAACTATGAAGACAGAAAAAAGATCTGTGGTTGCCAGGGGTTAGGAAGAGGGAAGGATGACTAGCTGGAGAAGACTGAATTTTTAGTGAAGTGTAAGCACTCTGTATGATACTATAATGGCGGATACATATCATTACACATTTGTCAAAACCCACAAAATGTATAACACCAAGAGTAAACCCTAATGTAAACTAGGGACGTTGAGTGATAATCACGTGTCAGTGTAGGTTGAATTATAACAAATGTGCCACTCTGTTAGGGGACATTGATAATGGAGAAGCTATGCATGTGTGGAGCAGGGAGGACATGAGAAATCTCTTAAGTTTTTCTGTTAAAAAAAAAAAAAAAGTAGTCTATCCACGCCAAAACAAAAAGAGGCATTTTATCTTTGTAAGCTTCTCCCCTAAAACCATAACTTCAGTCTAATTGTGAGCAAAACAAACTCCTAGAGGCTCATTCTACAATACACCTGACCTTACGGGTTTCCGTGGTGCAGTGGTCATCATGCTCACCTCCCACTATACCTGATCAGTACTCCTTAAACTCATCAAAGTTGTCAAAAATAAGAAAATCTGAAAAACTTTCATAGCCAAGAGGAGCTTAAGGAGACATGATGATTAAATATAATGTGGTATTCTAGAGCAGAAAAAAAGACATTAGGGAAAGTCTACGGAAATAAAAATAAGCTATGGAGTTTAATTAATAATGTGTTGATTTGATTTATTCATTATAACAAATCTGCTGTAATAATGTAAGATGTTAATAATGTGGGGAATTGTGGGGAGGTACATGGGAACTCTATCTGCTCAATTTTCATGTAAATCTAAAACTCTTCTTAGAAAATAACACCTATTAATTAATAAAAAAGACCAATATGCAATAGACAAGCCAGTGTCAGTGTGTTCCTTTCTGTGATCTTCTAAGTATTAGAGCTTTAATCCTTACTAGGTAAGACGTACCAAGTTATTAATCTCAAAGATATCAATGTGTCCAAGAAATAAATTACAGATGGCTTTAGGTAAGAACTTGAATTAGACTGAGTGGGGACCTCAGTATGTTTTGGGATATATGAGTCTTGGGACATTAAGCCATGCAGCTTGTTTCACAGGATGAACTCAGCTGCAGGAAATTGAGTTAGAGACTCAAGTGGATGCAACCAAAACCACTGTATGTGCTGCAAGAGAATATTACAAATACCCAGGATCCGTAACACATATTTCAATCATAGGGACATTAATACTGAACATTTAAAACAAACATGTTCATGAAAAACAAAAATATTAATTAGATTTGGCCAGGTTTACCCTAGTAATGCATGATAGGACCATTCATGTGATACCTAAAACTTCTGAAGTGGTGTTGAGAAAACAATTTTTTTACGAATATCACAGTTAAATGTCTTCTTCCTAGTATAGATGTTCTACCTCCCAAACTCAGAACAATTTTAGCAACCGTTTATAATAGTTAAAATCTATCTTGGGAAATCAAACTCTGTTTTTCATAAGTTTAGTTTTTTCAAATTTTCATTATTTTGATTTAACTTGTTTATTGCTCACATGCATCATTTAGCCTTGACTTCAAAAATTGCAACTTTGTTTAAAAATTCTCAGCATCTCTGTCAAGGTATAAACAATGGAAACACCTAAAGATCACACTTTCTAAGGCAGGGGTCCGCAACCCCCAGGCCATGGACTGACTGGTACCTGTCCATGGCCTGTTAGGAACAGGGCCGCCCAGCAGGAGGTGAGTGGTGTGGTGGGTGGGCCAGCATATTGCCTGAGCTCCGCCTCCTGTCAGATAAGCTGCAGCATTAGATTCTCATAGGAGCAGGAACCCTACTATGCCCTGCTTATGTGAGGGATCTAGGCTGTGTGCTCCATATTAGAATCTAATGGCTGATTATCTGAGGTAGAACAGTTTCATCCTGAAAACAACCACCCCTCCATCTGTGGAAAAATTATCTTCCATGAAACTGGTCCTTAGTACCAAAAAGGTTGGGAACTTCAGTTCTAAGTTTGAAAATTTTCAATTTTCTTTTGCTTTATTAAGATATAACTGACAAAAATTATGAATACATATATATACACACAGTATACAACTCTCTATATTTATTTTTTATTTTATTTTATTTATTTTATTATTTTATTTTTTGAGATGGAAGTTTCACTCTTGCTGCCCAGGCTGGAGTGAGTGGCACGATCTTGGCTCACTGCAACCTCCGCCTTCCAGGTTCAAGTGATTCTCCTGCCTCAGCCTCCTGAGTAGTTGGGATTACAGGTACCTGCTATCATGCCTGGCTAAATTTTTGTGTTTTTAGTAGAGACGGGGTTTCACCATGTTGGCCAGGATGGTCTCCAACTCCTGACCCCAGGTGATCCACTCGCCTCAGCCTCCCAAAGGGCTGGGTTTAGAGACGTGGACCACTGCATCCAGCCCAAAAATATTTTGATATATGTATACCTTATGAAATGTATAAATCAAGCTAATTAATGCATCCATCATCTGACATAGTTTTTGTGATGAAAACATTTCAGATCTAAGCTCTTAGTAATTTCCAATCACACAATACATTAATTACTGTCACCACATAGCACAACAGATCTCCAGGACTTGCTCATCCTAACTGAAACCATTCCCCCAGAGTTCCATTCTAATATCCCAGAAAACAAGGTAAGATGCCTAAATTAAGAAGCCTGTTCAACCATTGTGGAAGACAGTATGATTCCTCAAGGTTCTAGAACCAGAAATACCATTTGACCCAGCAATCCCATTACTGGGTATATGCCCAAAGGATTATAAATCAGTCTACTAAGACACATACCTACACACGTTGTTTACTGCAACACTGTTCACAATAGCAAAGACTTGGAACCAACCCAAATGCCCATCAGTGACATACTGAATAAAGAAAATGTGGCACATATACACCATGGAATACTATGCAGCCATGAAAAGGATGAGTTCATGTCCTTTGCAGGGACATGGATGAAGCTAGAAACCATCATTCTCAGCAAACTAACACAGGAACAGAAAACCAAACACCACATGTTCTCACTCATAAGTGGGAGTTGAACAATGAGAACGCATGAACACAGGGAGGGGAACATCACACACTAGGTTCTGCTGCAGGGGGTGGGGGGTTATGGGAGGGATAAAATTAGGAGAAATGTAAGTGACAGGTTGATGGGTGCAGCAAACCACCATGGCATGTGTATACCTTTGTAACAAACATACACGTTCTGCACACGTATCCCAGAACTTAAAGTATAATAATTTAAAACAACAACAGCAACAACAACAAAAAAAGAAGCCTGGCCAAGTGCAGTGGCTCATGCCTGGAATCCCAACAGTTTGGGAGGCCAAGGCAGGAGGATTGTTTAAACCGAGGAGTTCAAGACCAGCATCGGCAACAAAGGAAGACCCTGTTTCTACAAAAAATAAGAAAATTAGCCAGGTGTGGTGGCACATGCCTGTAATCCTAGCTATTTGGGAGGCTCAGGCAGAATCATTTGAGCCCAGGAGTTCAAGGCTGCAGTGAGCTATGATCACACCACTGCACTCTGGCTTGGGCAAGAGTGAGACCCTTTGTCCCAAAAAATAAAGATAAATATGCTGGGGCTGGGCATGGTGAGTCAGGCCTGCAATACTAGCACTTTGGGAGGCTGAGGTGAGGGGCTCGAGACCAGCCTTGAAGTCATGGGTTCAAGACAGGCCTGGGCAACAGAGTGAGGCCCCATTTCTTAAAAAAAAAAACAAAAAACAAACCAAAAAAAAAAAAAAAAAAGGAAGAAGAACCTTAAGCTTACACTATCTTTCTTTTTCAGGTTAACTCAGCCACATGTGATACTCAGTTCAAAGTTTAAACTCCCAATCATTCCTCCTTTCCCATCAGAGTTTTCCTTCCTTCTCCTCTTTTCTGAGATGTATCTGGATTCAGGATGAACCTTGTTTATCCTCAAGGATTTAGGAGGAAAAGCTTCTGTGGCATAGTTTTCCTTCCTGCCTTGCTGGTCTCTTTAGTGGTGTGCCTGGTTTGCTCTGGACTCTGTGCTGCTTTCCACCCGGATGTTCCTACTCCCACTTGAACTTTTGGGCTTGTCCTGGCTCCTGATGCTGAAGTCTATGGTAACTGTAATTTGTCATGGGTATGAGGTCCCTGAGCTCTATAACAGGGGTTAGCAAACTTTTTCTATACGGGGATAGAAAGTAAATACCTTAGACTTTGCAGATCACATGCAGTCTCTGTCACAAACTTTTCTTGTTGTTTATTATTGTTCTCTTCCTCCTCCTTCCCCCTTTTCCCCTCATTTTCTTTCCTCTCTTCCTTCACCTTCATCTTTTTCTTCTCTTACAGTCCTTTAAAAAATTTTTTTAAATTATATCTCAGGGTCATAAAAAGGTAAGCTGTAACAGGAGTTGGCCTGCAGACCACAGTTTGCCAAACCCTGCCCTGCAGCCTTTGTCTTCTGACCTTGGGTCCCTTCCTATTCCCCTACACGGACCCACGTTCCTGGTATGCAGTCTATGGAAGACTGTAGACTATTACAGGTCCATCTATCAAGAAAACTCCCTCTTCCCACAGCTTCATTGCTTTTGCACCATTCTGATCCCAGAAACAGAGCAACAGCCAGCATGTTCTTTCATTCCCTCTCAACCTCGCTGGGTTTTTTGTTGGGTTTTGATTGCTCAAGACCCAGGAGATACAAGATGCTAGGTATGTTTTCAGGGACTCTGGCAGTCACATTCCCATCCTAGTGACATCGTCACTAAATTCCTCTTCTTTTCCTCTCAGCAAAGGGCTTTCTACTTCTTTATGTGGGGTGAATTATGTCCTATGATAAACTATGGTTTATAGTAAAACTCTTCTACTATATTATATTAGACTTGTATTTTACTATACAGAAGGGAGATTTGGGAATTGAGGAAACAACTTTCATTCTCAACCAAGCTTAGTTTTATGTAAACTTCAAGATTGTTTTTTGTTTTGGAAATGGACAATTAAAAGCAGATCATTTTTCAATATGACATATTTTCCAATACATTCCTGAAATAATTATCCCAAGTCTCCATGTTACATAATTACTTTCTGATCTATCCATTACTCAGATGCACACAAGTTTTCTTAAACAAGGGTGCACTGTATGTATTCCAAGTTACCAGACACTTAAACTGCTTACTACTGACGATGAATTTGCCATACTTTGCAGGAAACAGTTAGCTTCAGGGTAAAGCCAAGTATTCTAAAGTTGTATATTATAATCATCTATTTAAATATTTTAAGTGATCATTTATTCATAAGGCCCTATTTTTTCCTTCCCAAGATATTTGGCGTGATGCAACAGCAATTAAAAGGCACTTATAATCATAATCACAGCAGTTATTGTGTTTTCTGGCAGCTCTGTGCCACCCTTACATAGCAAGCCTCCAGAGATGTATTCTGCCTCTGAAACAGACAGCATCTATCCTCAGCAGTGGCTCCAGCCTGTGCTCCTGCCTGGATCACTCATGAGAGCCTTTGCAGTGATTCTACCATACCCTAGGAACCATCGTCAGTGACTCAGTGTCACCCAGCAAATGAGAAGCTGCTACAGTGCTTAGCTGCCCTTTTCCTCTTATGAAGATTCTTCATCCTTTGATATCTGCAGGGTGAAATACAGCAGATTTAAAATTCCAAAATGCATTCTACTTTAGACATCCAGAAATATGGCTCAAGGTTTGATTACAGAAAGAAGTAAAATGTATAAGACGGTTCATTGCGAATTTAAAAATAGTTTTTTTTTTTTTAAAAAAAAAGCTGAATTTCATTCAGAAAGGCCAAAGCTGCTTGCCTGCTTGCTTATGCCTGCCTACGTTCTTGTGTTTCTCTCTGTGTGTGTGTGTGTGTGTGTGTGTGTGTGTGTTTAAGAGGAGGAAGAAATGTCCAGTCCAGCATCACGAGCCTCCTTCTTCCTGAGCTCCCTGGAGAATATGAGAATATGAGGTGGGCACCACTCCGCTAGGCTGTTAAGGAATTGAAACTCCCACGTGCCTGGTCTGAAATTCTAGCATTAGAACTACCTCTTCTGGGAAATGTTCTTTTGCCTCTTCAAGCAGAGTCATTGATTGCCTCTTCTATACTCCCACAGTTAAGGTGATCAAATGTCCCAGTTTGCCAGGAACTATACCATTTTTGAAAAAATGAAATCCCACATCACAGAAAACCCAGGAGTCCTGGGCAAACCAGGGCAGTTTGTCACCATACTACTGTGTTCAAGGATCAGTGTTTACACACACTATTATAATCATCTAGTTAGTTGCTGGTTGCCCTCACTAAATGTAAACTCCTTGAAGGTAGAAATTATGTTAAGCTCTAAAAAAATTTTTTGTTGGAAAAATGAAGGAGCATTTGAGAGAATGAGTAAGTGAATGAATGAATGCATGCATGGATAGAACTAATTAGTCTGATAAGATTATCTATAGTTTTGAGAGGTTCATTTATATTTTTCCTGAGAGGAGAGAAGCAAGATACTTCTCCTTCAATAACTTTACTCAGGTTAGTGCATTAAATCTAATAACATGTCTGGATTGCATGCTTGAATATCATGACAGGAGATAATACCAGGATCAACATCAGGAAAGGTAAGTATACATGAAAGATCACAGGGAATCTGGCTGCTAAAAGGGGTTAGACAACCAGAGATCATGGCCAGAGTTGAACACAGGGTTCTTCCAGGAGAAAGAGCAAGTTCTATGGTTTAAATGTATCCCACAAAGTTTATGTGTTGGAAACTTGATTTCTAATGCAGTTGTGTTGGGAGCGGGGGCCCAAAGGGAGATGTTTGGATCATGGGGACACGGCACTTATGAATGAATTAATTATATTATCATGGGAGTGTACCCTTTATTAAAAGACAAACTTGTCTCCTCTTGCTCTCCTCTCTCATGCCGTCTCTTTGCCGTTCCATCATGAGATGACACAGCAAGAAGGTTCTTACAAGATGTCAGCCCATTGATCTTGGACTTTCCAGCCTCTAGAGCTGTGAGCCAGTCAGTTTCTATTTATTATAAATTACCCAGTGTGTTGTATTCTGTTATAGCTGTGAAAGATGGGCTAAAGCAGCAAGAGATCAGGATTTTGTTTCTGGTCCATCTTTTGTATTGGCAAATGAGCCAACTACATATAGTTTATGTTGTAAGAAGCTGGTTATACGTAAATGGCTACATTCAATGTATTATCTTTCATGTTCATTCAACTAAATGAGTTATGGGGCATCCATCAGAGCACTGTGGCAAGTGCGAGAGGTGAGGGTGGGAGAAAAACAACAGTAAATGTGGCATGTTGAAAGCTGGTATGAAGTCCCAATTGGTGCAAGGACTCAAAAGTTAAGAGTCCTGCATTTGTACTTCACCACTCCTACCTTCCAAATCTGTGATCTTGAGCAGGTTATATAGCATCATTAATCCTCAATTGCCTTACCTCTGAAATAACAGTAATAATACCTATTTCATAAAATTATTTTGAAGATTAAACATTTGGCTTAGCATTTGACACATAAAATCTTCTTCATAAATGGAAGTTGCTGTTGTTTTTAATTAAGATAGAGCCCTTGGCATGTAGAAGCCACAGTTTGGCTCTTGTTATACTAAAGACTGTGATGAGAATAGTAAGTGCTATAATATTCATACAAGCAAAATGCTATGGGAGATCTGGAGGAGAAAGAGAAAGAGTGAAAGAGTGGGAAGAGGGAGAGGGATTATTTCTAACTGGGAAATTTTGGGAAGATATAATTTAAAGAAACATTGAAGGATTATGTCAGAACATAGAACTGGCTGTGAACATATGACCTCTGGAAATACGGAGACAATGATTTTTCCCCAACTTCATAAACTATTAATTTCTTGAGTTTTGGGACAGCCTTAAACTTTTGCATACTTTGGATAGTCTGTAATTTTGTACAGGTCAATTACTAGTTATTTTTTGATTAATGTTCACAAAATAGATTATAGCAAATTGAAATATAATCTGCTAAATAACTAATAAGCTTAAATGTTCTTTAGTAATATGTAAGGGTCAAAAGAAAGTTTGTTCACCTTTCAAGGTTCTCTGTAAGTTATTTTTATTAAATCATATTCTGGCATTATGCACACAGCTATAGAGCATTTCTTTAAATGTCCACATGCAAATTTAAAAATGATGATAAATTCTTGTTTTCAAAGTTTCTCATGGAATTAACCAACTAATCCTCTATCAACACCCCTGTTGAGTTCAAAGCACTTTCTTTAACAGATATAATTATAAACCCTCAGATCTGTAAGAACTGGTTCTATTTTAAATAAGCTCCATTAGGCCTGCAAGAGCCCCTGTGACAGTAAGGTGATCCCAAGGACTACAGAGTGGCTCAGTTCCAAATGGGGATGACATTGGAGATTGTCTTGTCAAACAGAGTACTGCTCCTAAAAATGGTTTTCATTCACAATATCTTGAAGCCTTTAAATGCCAATCAACAAGCTGGAGACGTAAGATAAATGACCTCCAAAACCTTTCTCAAAGCTGAGTCCAAGTATCCCAGGGTGAACTTGGAATGAAACAAACCTGAGCAATTAGGTCCCCTCTAATTTGACCCTTCACCCTTGGGAGGCCTGAAAGTCTATAGTGATGAAGTGTCAGGAAAAAATGGTTACCACATTCAACTTTCTTTAACTTGTATCAGAAAAGAAGAAGTAAGCCATACCTTTATCCCTCAAATATCTGCTTCTCAGTGTACCTTAATTCTAACCAAACTAGGGCATATATACAAGATGCACAAGAAAGTAAGCAAAGCCCCAGGACAAACATCATGTCTTCCCAGGGCATCTATTTTTCCAGGAGTTTGGTGGCAAAGCATTATCTTCATAGTTAAACAGACACAGATACATCATGAATTTTTATGATAAACGAGGAATCTAAAAATAAATGCCCCTTCCTAGGACTGCACCCCAGACCCTGGGAATTCTGTGTTTACTCTTCTCTTCTGAAACTTTGGTGGAAAGTTTGAATGTCCACTGTGATGACATTTTCCCACCAGCCAAGCATAAATACAAGTTTCATGACTTTATGTTCTGAATTTACATGCATTTCTCGTGTCTTGCCAGTACTTAGGTATTCACAAAAGCCAACTCTAGCTATAACAAATGCAGAAATCACTTTGCCCTTCACTCCACCCCCAGGTTCTATACAAGTTCTATACACTTGTATTCTCTTTATAGCAAAGACGATTTTGTCCTTATGTTGTGTTTTTCCTTGAGGACTCAGAACTTCCCAAAATCATATATAACAGCTGGTGCTACTCTAAGATTCCCTACAAAGCAAAATGCAGATGGTGATGATAACCACCCACGCATTGTCAGTTTGCCCAGACATTACCCTCAAGGGACAAAATTTGCACCAGTGAAATAAGGACATTTTTATGCCAGCAAAGAACAGGCTGCTAAAAGGTTTGGTGCTCTCCAGATTCTGCCCTTATCCACATAGGCTCCAAATTGAGAGCAATATAAAATAATGAAGAATCAAGGTCCCAGGATTAATTAGGAAACAACAAAAGCCACTTTGGCTTTTCCAGGAATAATGAACTGCTTTGCATGTCAAGGAACCATAGTGGTCTAGGTGTGTGGGTCTCAGACAGAGGACAGTGTGTGGACCGTGAACTCACAGAAGGCCCAAACATTCATTCTTTTATCCCTTGGACCTTTCATGGTTCCTTGCATGGGGTCTGAGTGTCCAAATAAATGTCTGAGGCATAAATAACTAAAGGAACAAATAGCTCTCAGTAGAGTTTTAGTTCTAGAGAGACTGATGCCCCGGAAAGGCCTAACAGAATTAGTTCATCAAGGTATGATGGTTAGAATTCCAGCCCCACCAACCAACTGTCTCATCTTGGGTAAGTTATTTGGACTTTCCAAGCTTCTGTTTTCCCATGCATAAAATAATATAATATTTACCTTAAAGTGTTGCTATAAGAAGTAAATTACATAAAATAGCAAATGTACAATGAGTAATCAAGTGATTTTCACAAGTAGCCCTCTGAATAAGGTAAGCAAAGCAAAGCAATTGTGCCTTACCTATGTTACAGAACTCAAGGTGGAAAGCAGAGAATGAAAAAATAGAACTCTTATCCACACAATGAGGAAAACCAGTTAAACTGAAATGGAGTACAACTTGGAGTCAGAGATATATTTATTTGTTTTACCTTGATTTTGCTAATTAGTAGCTGTCAGTGTTGAGAAAATCACTTAACCCCTGTTATTCTCAGTTATATGAGCCACAAGTTATGACTATAATTTTTGCTCATCCCATTTCTATTTTGAAATCTATATAAGATACTATAAGATACAACCATGCTTTGTAAATGGTGAAGCATTATACAAATATAAGACGTGATTATAAATTGAGACATTTCAAGTTGCTATAATAGACACAAAGGGACTGGAAGTACATTTGGCTTGGCTAGCAGGCAAGGTGTAAGTATGAAAGAAAAGAATCACGGGGCCAAGGTCAAGTTACAAGTCAGAGTCCCTAACATTAGATCCAATAGACTAAACAAGTCTCATCTTGCAAACTTGGAAAACCTTCGTGAGAAGACTTGTGAGGATATGCCTGGGCCCAATTACAAGGAATACCATTGTAGTGCAATCCTGGCTGCTAAGGATGCAGTAGGTAGGAGTGTCAGCATGCATGCTGGGAATTTTCCATCCTAACATAACATGCCCTCTATACCCAAAATACCACCGACAGCACACTTCTTGAAACTCTCTGTTCTGCAAACCCTGACTTGCTTTGTTTGCCTGTTACTTTGAATGTTCTTTCTCCGCTTCCTGGCACACCTTACTTCCTCCTACCATTTCTTTTTTTTATTATTATTATCATTCTAAACTCATTTCCTCAGGCGGCCTCTTTAACTTCCATGGGAATTTCCACGTGAGTCCTAAATTTACGTAATTGTCCTGATATCTTCTTACCCATATCCATTTCTAATAAGTCATTATCACCTCAATCCAAGATGGCTAAAAATTTATATATCATTATCCTCCCATTTCCCCCACCAAAACAAACATCTCCTCTTTCCTAATATGCCATTTGTCTCAAGAGTGTGCAATATTTTATATGTAGAGAGTTATATAATTTAAATGTATTCTGTTGCATTGGAAGAAATGTAATCTCTTTAATTCAAGGATTTTCCTTTCTTGTTGCAGTGCATCTAAGTCCTAAGGGTTTTGTGAAGCTATGGTGTCATGAGGAGTGGACCCCAGATCCTTGCTGTTCTGCTCTTGCATCATTCCCTGAGAGTTCCATAATATCGTTCACCAGCCTTCAGTAATTAGTCCATACTCTTTGCTGTTAAGCAAGGCCTCACTCACATTTGCTAGGACCCTTTAGGGTATAGTGATTATTTATGGCTAACAGCTTCTTAAATAAAGAGTGGCAGCTAAAGGGCAAAAAGGATGAAAGGAAAAATTATGAAAAGTATGTTTAACTCATGTTTCAAAATTTAAAATATTTTCAAAATTTACTTCCAAACACAGTGGAGTAACAAAAATAGATTTACCCCTCCACATGTGAAACAAACAAAAAAATAGACAAAATATTCTTTTTTCTTTTTCCTCAGAGATTCCTGTTCTGAGAGGATATCTTTCAAAACATTTCAAGGCATTGGATATAAGGCAATGAAGAATGGTGATCCCTGAGAGATGAGAAGCAAACAAGGTGAGTACTGCAATAGCCCCAGCTTATTGCCTAGGAGTTTCCACAGTGTGTACAGGTTGGGGGAACCAGGCAGAACCTGGAGTTTCCATGATTTGCAAAAATGGAAGTAGGTGTCCAGGAAAGCCAAGGCAGCTAGAATCCACAGGGCAGAGTAGCAGAGAGGAGAGAGCCACAGAGAGACAGAATCCCAGAGATCTGATCTGCATAAGGTCTACCTTGAGTATTTATCAGATAATTTAAAAAGCACCTGTGAGACTAATACCTGAGATCAGAATTTTAAAAATATGCAAAATGATTAGAGGTCACAGAAGAGAAGGAATATTTCCTGTTTTCTTTCTTTTTTTTTTTTTGAGACGGAGTGTCGCTTTGTCGCCCAGGCTGGAGGGCAGTGGCCGGATCTCAGCTCACTGCAAGCTCCGCCTCCCGGGTTCATGCCATTCTCCTGCCTCAGCCTCCCGAGTAGCTGGGACTACAGGCGCCCGCCACCTCGCCCGGCTAGTTTTTTGTATTTTTTAGTAGAGACGGGGTTTCACCATGTTAGCCAGGATGGTCTCGATCTCCTGACCTCGTGATCCGCCCATCTCGGCCTCCCAAAGTGCTGGGATTACAGGCTTGAGCCACCGCGCCCAGCCGATATTTCCTGTTTTCACCAGTTAGAATGGATTGCTTGAGTGGGGAAAAAATTAACCCTACATGAAACATTGCTCTGATCTTGCATTAACATAGTCTTAAGAGCCTAAAGACCAGAAGAAGCTGAACTTTTCCAAGTAACTTAAGCCATCCTAAAACGAGGGCGTCAAAATATTGTATAGGGAATACAAAAGATCATCTAGCACCAAACAATGATAACAATGTTATTGTGGTACATCTGCCTGGCCATTAATTAAAAAGGTATTAGGCATGGCCGGGTGCCGGGTGGCTCATTGCCATGTAATCCCAGCACTCTCTCGCGCGGAGGCCAAGGCGACGTGGATCACAAAGTCAGGGATCGAGACCACGGTGAAACCCCATTCTCTACTAAAAAATTACAAAAAAAAATTAAGCTGGGCGCTGTTCGGCAGGGCGCCTGTAGTCCCAGCTACTCATCGGAGGCTGAGGCAGGAGAATGGCCTGGTGAACCTGGGAGGCGGAGGCTTGCCAGTGGAGCTGAGATCTGGCCACTGCACTCCAGCCTTGGCCGGACAGAGCAAGACTCATCTCAAAAAAAAAAAAAAAAAAAAAAAAAAAAAAATTATTAGGCCATGCAGAAAGTGGAAAAAGACAAACCCATAATGCAAAAGAAAAAAAGTCAATAGACACCAAGCCCTAGAAGATTGACGGATGGCTGATAAGAACTATTTAGGGCGGAAAACCCCAGTAAAACAATTGCCAACGATTACTTTAAATGGGGACAGAAGCTGAGAAAAGACCAAATATGTTAGTAGCCACATGGGAAAATATATAAATTAGGTTTAAATTGAAGATCTAAAGATGAAAAATCACACTTGGACAACATTTAATGTTATATTAGGACATTAGAAGGAAAAAAAGATAGTGAACTTGCAAGACAGCAATAGAATATCCAAAAAAGAAACTAGAGGAGAAAAATGACTCAATAAAATATGTAGAGTGTTTACTGGAGTTGTTTGGGGCAATTTCAACAGGCAAATATACATGTAATTATAATCCCCCAAAAAAAAGTGAAGGAGAAAAAAATTGGAAAAAAAAATGGCCACATTTTTTCTTCCAAATTTGATGAGAGTATAAGCCAACAGCATTTTAGAAACTTCATATGCTCCAAGCACAACGAAATAATGAAGAAAACGGGCCGGGCGCAGCGTGGCTCAAGCCTGTAATTGCCCAGCACTTTGGTGGGGAGGCCGAGCACGGGTGAGATCACGAGGTCAGGAGATCGCAGACCATCCTGGCTCAACACGGTGAAACCCCGTCGTCTACTAAAAAAATTACAAAAAACTAGCCGGGCGAAGTGTGGCGGGCGCCTGTAGTCCCAGCTACTCAGGAGGCCTGAGGCAGGAGAATGGCGTGAACCCGGGAGGCGGAGCTTGCAGTGAGCTGAGATCCGGCCATGGCACTCCAGCCTGGGTGACAGAGCGAGACTCCGTCTCAAAAAAAAAAAAAAAAAAAAAAGAAATATGAAGAAAACGACACCACGATACACTGTAATCAAATTGATTAAAACCAGTAACAAAGATAAATATCTTGAAAGTAGCCAAAGAGAAAAGACATATATGTACAGAAGAAAGATAAGAATGACAGATGATTTCTTGCTGGAGACTATGTAAGCTAGAAAACTGTGAGGCAGCATTTTTAAAGTACTAAAAGAAACAACAAACAAGCAAACAAAAAACAGTTCATCTAGAATCTATACCCAGTGGAAATATCTTACCATAATGAAGGTGAAATAAACATGTTTTCTCACATAAAATAGTGGGAAGAATTTATCACCAGTATACCTGTGCTACTGTATAGAAGTAACAAACATAGTGGGCATTTAACAGGAACTTTTAACCAGGCAACTACTAGGCATTCATTTCCTGATGCTGCTAAGGCACAATAGTGATGTCTTTGAATAAAAAATACATAAAAGTTGGTATATTACTTTCCTAGGGTTGCCGTAACAAGCACCACAAACTGGGTTGCTTAAAACAATTTATTGCATCACAATTCTGGAGGGTAGAAGTCTAAAATCAAAATGTTGGCAGGCCCATGCTTCCTCTGACATCTGTAGGAGAATCCATGCCTCTTGTGTTCTGGTGGTCAGTGATCTCGCACATTCCTTGGTTTGCAGCTGTATAACTCCAATCTCTGCCTCTGCTGTCACATGACATTCTCCCTATGTCTGTGTCTTCACATCACAGTCTTTTTATGAGGACACCAATCATATTGAAGTAGGGGTCCACCCACTCCAATATGGCATCATTTTGACTTCTTTATATCTCCAGTGAGCCTGTTTCCAAATAAGATCACATTCTGAGGTCCTGGGCGTTAGGACTTTAACTTTTTTTTTTTTTTTTTTTTTTTTTTTTGAAACAAAGTCTCGCTCTTGTCCACAAGCTGGAGTGCAATGGCGTGATCTTGGCTCACTGCAACCTCTGCCTCCTGAGTTCAAGCAATTCTCCTGCCTCAGCCTCCCTAGTAACTGGGATTACAGGCACCCGCCACCCCACCCAGCTAATTTTTGTATTTTTAGTAGAGACGGGGTTTCACCATGTTGGCCAGGCTGGTTTTGAACTCCTGACCTCAGGTGATCCACCCACCTTGGCCTCCCAAAGTGCTGGGATTACAGGCGTGAGCCACTGTACCTGGCCCAATATCTTTTTTTGGTGAGGACACAATTCAATCCATAACAGTTGGGATTACTTAAAGGTTTGTCTGTGAAACCTTTTTGGACCTTTATATCTTTAGAGTATATAAATGTACATAGACATTTTGTTGTGTTAATAGGTTAGTAAGCTAACTTGGGATAAGAGTTGTTTATAGACCTATTGATTTTATTTTTTCTTTTCATCACACTTGAGTAACAGGATTCAAGAGCAAGATTACCATTAAGGGCTCCTCTGAATTTCAAGATCCTCTGAATAATTTTTGACAAATCATCCTCCACAAACATATTAACCTTACAGAAGCTGTATTCCACACAGAACTGCCCCACTTTCAGAGACAACAGACACACAGGCTTAGCCAGTCACAACACTCTTTTCCCATGATCACAGTAATTATTTGAGGGATATAGATGGAACCTAAGTCAGACCAGTTAGATCTATCTCTGGGAATCTGCGAGAGCTATTGAGAAAAAGAAACTCTCTCAGTGCTGTGATAGCTAAACTGGTGGAATATTATCATAGAATTTATAATAGTTCTGTCATGGGAGGGATAAACCTGACATTGAATCCAACAAAGAAGAAAGGAAAGCTAACAAATATAGAAAAACATGTTGATATATGTTGAGCAGTATGGAAGAGACAGTAATGATCGAGTTTTCTAAGAATACCCCTACATTTCCCAGTTTCTCCTCTGGTTATGTTGGAGTCACATGCCATTTCTGATCAATGATATCTAACATAAATGATGTATGTCATTTATATGTCAAAGTGCTTGAGAGCAGATACAAATTATTCATTATATCTCACCTTATTGACCACAGCAATGCTGGAAACCGCATAATGAAATGGTAGCATCACAAATGGCAGCATCCCTGAAAATATGTTAAACAGGTATCTACTGACCCGCATTGAGCAGGACAAGAAATATTAAAGCCTCAAATTCTAGCTCAGAGATAAGAATAAACTGACCCCAGAAATAAGAAGTCATCTGCATATGACCAGAGAAAATAGGATATCTGGGCAGAATTCTGTACGGCAGAAATAACACAGCAATTATGCAAACATTCTAGAGCCAAAAAGAGGGCAAATAGACATATCATGTAAAAGTCAAACAAAGCATTTAGCCTGGGAAAAATAACTACCCAAAATGGGAAAATATGTTTTTCATCATTGGAGCAACAATAAAATTTCTTAGTAAGAATATTCAGTACAGCAAAAGTTTAATGATGAGATTAACATCAATGAAATGAAAGCTCAAAGATGAGAGGATAATACAAGAAAATAAAATTGAAATGTAGTTTATAAATTTCATGAAATAAACTAAAACATAAACAAATTAGAAACAGAAAGGATGAGAACCGATATTGCTAAAACTGTAATTACCGGCATGGAGAAAAATCTTGCAATCATCAGACAATAAGTGAATGAAAATTTGACAAAGACAAAGATCAATGCAACTAAAGAGAAGTCGATAGGTATAGAAAAAAGATATAAGATGATCTAACATAAGGTATTTTGATGTTCCTGAAGTAGTCATAAATGTAATATAAATTAAATTTAAATTATACCAGAAAATTGTCCTCAAATGAATGAAAAACAAACCTTGATTCTTATATATAAAAAAGAGCACATTGTGTTACAGGAAAAATGTGAAAACAGAATGCTCCACACAAGACATAATCTAGATAAGATACTGAACTTAAGGAAAAAGAAATAATTCTGGTATCCATCCAGACAGAGCAGGAAGACATTCAAAAGGAAAAATAGTAGACTGACCTTAGTTTTCTCTAAAGCTTCGTTCAATGCCAGAAGACAATAACCTATATGTATTATGAAGAAATAAAAGCAAGACAGGAGATTATTATATACAGTGAAATATCCATCAAATATAGAGACAACTAGCTAATATTCCCAAACGTGATAGAACTTGAGTTTTCTTGACAAAAACAAAAAACTTAACAATGGAATACAGCCACTTAGGGGCTAACTCAAAATTTTAAAAATTAGGGATTAAGAGAGATGCTGAAAGTATTGGTCATGAGCATTGATAAATTTAAAGGTTAAACTGATTTACAGAACATAAGATTTTTACAATTATCATTTTAAAAAATTTTCATCTTTGTACTTTGCTGCATTATGTGAATTCATTATAATGAGTGTATGTGATTTTCAAAACCAGTAGAGTGAGTTCTCTTAAAAATATACTAAATAAATTAGAAAATTATCAATTTAAGCTTGTGGGGCTATGTGCCATATTTGTTGTTATTGTCACTGTTTAGTCCAGTGCTATGAAAATTTGTTTTCAATTTTTAAAAAATAGTATGTGTAAGATGAAACCAGGATGATCTATAAAAAGGACACAGCATTGACAAGTATTAAAAGGAAAATCTGGAAATGAAATAGGAGCCTTTGAGAAGTTCAGATATATTCCTAGGGATCAAGAAGGCCACACAAATGCACAGTGCTCTGTGGGTACCCAGAAAAAAACTTAACCTCTGAGGTAGGCTCTAAATCTCTCAGTGCTGGCTCTTCTTGAAGCCCTGCACAAACAGGAAGTGAAGGCTAAGCAAAGTTGGAAACTGATGGAGTACTGAGTCATGCCCAACACACATAGAGCTTCTTAGCACAGACTAGGAGATTTATTGGTTCAATAGCGTTTAAGGAGATCACAGTCCAGTCATTACCTGACCACTAAGCTAACTGAGCGGAGATATCATTTGCCATCCATCAGGGATATAGACTTTACAGAATTAGTTCAAGAAAGTCACAAAATAAACAACAGAAATAGTAAGAACAACAGTGACCATAACAAAGACTAAGGAGAGGGGAATTTGATTTCCAAAGTTGTCACATAATATTATTTGACTGCTCCCCAGCTTTGTTTTGCTTTTTGAGATAGGGTCTCCATCTGTTGCCCAGGCTAGAGTGCAGTGCTGTGGTCATGGCTCACTATAGCCTCTACCTGTGAGGCTTAAGTGATCTTCCCACTCCAGCCTCCCAGACAGCTGGGACTAAAGGTACGTACCACTGCTCCTGGATAATTTTTTCTTATATTTGTAGAGACAGGGTTTTACCGTGTTGCCCAGGCTGGTCTTGAACTCCTGTGCTCAAGCGATCTGCCTGCCTTGACCTCCCAAAGTGCTGGGATTACAGGCATGAGCCACCATGCCCAGCCTAACTGCCCAGTTTTTAACATTAAAAAATAGACAAATAAATAAAGACATGTGAAGAAACAGGAAAATATGGCCCATACACAGGAAAAAGTAGCAAATAGTGCCTCAAAAGAATCCCATATTTAAACTTACTAAACACAGACTTTAAATCAGCCATTAGAAATTCATGCAGCAAACAAAAGAAAAAAATGGCTAAAGAATTAAACAAAGATGTGAGAACACTGCCTTGCTAAATAAAGAACCTCAATAGAGAAATAGAAATTATTTCAAAAACTAGAAATTTTCAGGTAAAAGTACAATAACTGAAATTTTAAAAACCTGCTAGACTGGTTCAACAGTAGATTTGAAAAGGCGAAAGAAAAAAAATCAGTGACCTTGAAGATAGGCCCATGGAGAATACTCAGTCTTAGGAACTAAAAGAAAAATAAATCAAGAAACTTAACAGAGCCTTAGAAACCTGTGGAACATCAAGTATACCAATATGCACACAGTGGGAATTTCAGAAGAGAGAGAAAGAGAAAGAGACAGAAGGAATATTTACAGAAATAAGGGATGAAAACTTCTCAAATTCAATTAAAAAAAAAAACAGTAATATGTACCTACAAGTTCAATAGTTAAATGAACTCTAAGACACACTAAAAAAGATCCGTACCTAGACACATCAAAGTGAAACTTTTGAAAGCCAAATACACAAAATGAAAATCTTGAAAGCCCATCTAATATCTTAGAGAATACATACATCATCTTAAATACAATGGCACTGGAAATATAAACATTAAAAGTGCTTCTGCTGGTGTCTCAGAAATTACCAAAATATTATTGGACACCGGAAAAAACACAATATTTGTTAAAAAGTGGCAGAGAATTTGGCAAAATTATGTTATTCTGTTGAATAGAAAATAAAGCTGGTAAGTAATGAATTTGGACATCCAGTTGAGATTACCAAGCAAGGTGTGGAAGGGGCAGAGTTGTTCCTCTTTGCTGCTAACAGTAAAATGTGAGGGAAAAATAGACAAATTGAGGAGTGAATCGATAAAAGAAAAAGGAAATAGCACTTGATAATTTAGAAAATGTTAAGCTTATCTGGATAGTGTACTCTGAAAGCAGGGCCAAGAGTGTGGCTGAACAATCATTTGCTGAAGAGATTAGATGTGTGACCCATGAATCCAACCAGCCATCTCAACAGAGGCCAGAGAGAGGTGATTATCCATTATCCATGAGAGATATGTGGAGGACTCTCTTGTCTCATGATTTGGAGTCTTGTGAATTGCACAAGAGAACCATATAATTTTTTAGTTTTATACCAGCAGAAACACTGCTGACTTGGACTGAAAGGGACAGGGAGAGGATGAAATGAAGGAAGAATTACCCTGAAGAAAGAGCCACAGATGCAGAGCCCTGTCCAACAGCACCTCCTTGGACTGAGAGGGTGGGGCTGCCACCCCAGTGGGCCGAGAGGGTACAGCTGCCATCCCTTCAAGCCAAGAAGACAGAGCATTTAATCAAGGAGGATTAATAATGAAGGAGGATTATTCTCAGCCCTTGAAACCTAATGTAACTTATCCTGCTGGATTCCAGACTTGTTTGGGGCCTGTGACTCTTTTCTCCCTTCCAATTTCTGCCTTTTGGAATGAGAATGTCTATCCTCCTTTGGTCCTACCATTGTATTTTGGAAGCAGATAACTTATCTGCTTCCGAAGTTCACAGATGGAGAGCAATTTTGCTCCAGGATGGATCATATCACAAATCTCATCCACCACTGATTTAAATGATTTATATCATGAGAGTTGGAACTGTGAGTTGATGTTATTTAGATGTGATTTTGGACTTGGAGTTGTTGTTGGAATAGTTAAGACTTTTGGGGAGGTTGGGTCTCAGTGAGTCAATGTTTCTCGTGTGAAAGACGTGAATTTGGGGAAGGCAGTGTGCAGACTGCCATGGGTTGTATTGCATCCCCCCAAAAGGATGTGTTAAAGTCTCCACAAAAGGATATGTTAAAATCCTAACCCTAAGTACCACAGAGCATCACTTTATTTGGAAATAGAGTCATTGTAAATGTCATTAGTTAAGGTGAGGTCACAATGGAGTAGGATGGGCTCTAATCCAGTGTCCCAATGAGAAAAGGAGAGAAACAACACAGGAAAAGACAGCTTTGTGACAGCAGAGACAGAGATTGGAGTGATGCATCTCTGTGACAAGGAACACCAAGGATTGCCAGCAAAGACCATAAGCTGGAAGAGCCCAGGAAAAATTTTCTCCTGCAGGTTTCAGAGGAAGCTTGCCCCTGCCAACACCTTGGTTTCAGACTTCCAGCCTACAGGACAACAAAACAATAAACTGCTATGGTTTTAAGCCACCAACTTTGTGGTATTTTTGTTGGGATAGCCTTAAGAAACTAATACGTGGCCAAGTGTGGTAGCTCATGCCTGCAATCCCAACACTTTGGGAAGCCAAGGCAAAAAGATCGCCTGAGCTCAGGAGTTTGAGACCAGCCTGGGCAACATAGTGAAACATCGTCTCTACAAAAAAAAATTTTTTTTTAGTTGGTCTCAGTGGTGTGTGCCATAGTCCCATATTCCTAGCTACTCAGGAGGCTGAGACAGGAGGATCATTTGAGCCCAGCAGGCTGAGGCTGCAATGAGCCATGATCTTGCCACTATACTCCAGCTTGGGTGACAGGGTGAGACCCTGTCTCAAAAAAGAGAGAAAGAAACAAATACATAATTCAATTTGGAAAATACATTGTTTCAACAAACAATTTGAGAAATCTGAATATTCATATGCAAAATAATGAAATTGCACCCTAGCCCACTCCATAGACAAAAATTCAAAATGAGTCACAGACCTAAATTTAAGAGCTATATACTATAAATCTCTTAGAAGAAAACACGTGTGTAAATATTCATGACCTTGGATTAGGCAATGATTTCTTAGATATGACATGAAAAGCACAAGCAACAAATGGAACTTCATCATAATTTCAAATTAAAATATTTATTTCTTCAAAAATACCTTCAAGAATGTGAAAACGCAACCTGCATATTGGGAGAGAATATTTATAAATCAAGTATCTGATAAGGAACTTGTATCTAGTGTATATACATAAAGCTCTTACAACCCGACAATAAAAAGACAAACCAATTGTAAAACTCAGCAATAATTTGAATAGACATTTCTCCAAAGAAGTTATGCAAATAGCCAACAAGTACATGAAAGATGCTCAACATCATTAGTCATTAGACATGCAAGTCAAGGCCATAATGAGACACTACGTCACAATAATAATAATGATGAAAATAACAAGTGTTGGTATGGATGTGGAGAAATCAGAACACTCATACACTGCTGGTAGGAATATAAAATGCACAGCCAGTTTGGAAAACAGTCTGGCAGTTCTTCAGAAAGTTAAACATAGTTTGACCCTGTGATCCAGCAATTTCACCCTTAAATGTGTACCCAAAGGAACTGAAAAACAGATGCCCACACAAAAATGCTCATAGCAGTATTATTCTTACTAGCCAACAAGTAGAATTATCAACAGATGAATGGATAAATAAATGTGGCATATCTATATAATGGAATATTATTTGGCAATATAAAAGAATGAAGTACTGATATACGCTGCGATATGGATGAACCTTGAAAACCTTATGCCCTTATGCTAAGTGAAAGAAGATAGTTATAAAAGACTATATCTTGTATGATTCCATTTATGTGAAATGTCTAGAATAGGCCAATTCATAAAGAATGGAAGTAGATTAGTATCTATCAGGAGCTTGGGCAAAAGGGGAATAAAGAGTTACTGCTGTGATAGTTGGTATGGGCTTTCCTTTTAGGGTGATGAAATGTTCTAAAATGAGATATTGGTGATAGTTTCACAGCTGTAAATATATTACAAACCACTTACTTTTACACTTGAATAGGTGAATTTTTTTTTTTTTTTTTTAGATGGAGTCGCTCTGTCACCCAAGCTGGAGTGCACTGGCCAGATCTCAGCTCACTGCAAGCTCCGCCTCCCGGGTTCACGCCATTCTCCTGCCTCAGCCTCCCGAGTAGCTGGGACTACAGGCGCCCGCCACCTCGCCCGGCTAGTTTTTGTATTTTTTAGTAGAGACGGGGTTTCACCGTGTTAGCCAGGATGGTCTCGATCTCCTGACCTTGTGATCCGCCCGCCTCAGCCTCCCAAAGTGCTGGGATTATAGGCTTGAGCCACCGCGCCCAGCCTGAATAGGTGAATTTTAAGGTATATGATTATATCACAATGTGGCCATTATAAAAAATGCTATAATGGCACATGTGTACCTGTTCTATATTTTTAATGTGACTATTTATGTATGAATTACACTGCTTCTCAGTTGAGTGTAAAATAAAGGCAGTTCTGGAGACATTAAATTCAAGTCATTTCTGTGTGTTCTTTGTTTCCCATCTTGTGTCTGTGTAGTGGCAGTACTATTGGATATTAGTATTATTTAAGATATACAATCAATAGATTAAAGATCACAGTCAAAAGTTTGGGGAAAGCTAGTTGAAGAAGAGTCAGGGTTGGCCAGGCACGGTGGCTTATTCCTGTAATCCCAGCTTGTTGGGAGGCCAAGGCAGGCGGATCACCTGAGGTCAGGAGTTTGAGACCAGCCTGACCAACACGGTGAAACCTTGTCTCTACTAAAAAAGTACAAAATTAGCTGGGCACGGTGGCGCATATCTGTAATCCCAGCTACTTGGAAGGCTGAGGCAGAGGAATCGCTTGAACTTGGCAGGCGGAGGTTGCAGTGAGCCGAGATCTCACCATTGCACTCCAGTCTGGGCAACAAGAGCAAAATTCTGTCTGTCTCAAAGGAGAAAAAAGAGAAGAGTCAGTGTTTTTCTGCAGTACCTTTCAGATCCCTTGTCACGATAATACGCCTCGTGACTTTCCAGTGGTGACTACATATGATGCTTGTCTCTAAATTGATCACTCTGGGCAAAGATGCTCCATGGTGGGGAAAGAGATTTGAAATTATCCCTTCTCTCTTCCTTCCCGGTGATCACAGATGACCAAGGTAAATGACTATAAAGTCTTCTCCCTATAACCTAGTAGTCAAGCTTATAATGTAGCTTTCCTAAAACCAAAGAAAAACCATCATTCATTCTATCAAATGAGTGAAATAACAGGGAGATTTAACAGTTGTGTAATGTAAGATCCTAGTCTCCTGAGGCAGCAGCATGTTAGAGCAAAGTTTCTAAACAGATGTAACCTAGTCTGTTACTTAGAGGCTCTGAATAAGAAAGCATTTCTTAACATTTCTGAGCTTTCACTCATTCATCTATAAATTATAGATTTAAAAGGTACCAAACTCCTAGAGCTATTGTTAGGATTTGATCAGATAATATATGCAAACATCAGAATGACTCCTACACTTGACAAATCTTGTTCTTGTTGTTGTTCTTATTAGCATTATTCAGAACAAGTCGATCCTGAAAAGAATAGCTTGATATCAACATGAGGATGTCGACTACTATATCCTGTTATCCTATAGAGCAGGCAATCCCTGTCCAATTTGAAAGAGATTCTGAGAAGATATTCAAAAAAAAATGTGAAATTAAATATAGTTTGGCCATACTGCCCCTGAATTAACAGCATGTCTTTTACACTGAGAATTCAATCCAGAGTGTCATTCTAGCATCTTGTCTGTTTCTTTTAAATGATGCTAAGCAATTGATCAATCAAACATGCTTAGGAAGACAGCTGATTCATCCTGACAACTAAAGGACAGGACAGCTTGTGTTAGAGACGAAAGTTTCCTTCTGTCAATAAATGACAAATAGATTATTCCAACTCGGAACTTACGTTTACTAAGTCTCTTACAAAGCCTTACTTTGGGGCTTACTGGTAATACATACAAAGTAGCCTGGCAAAGATATATTGTCTTGCATCTACACCTGCTGATTTCTCTTTCAAGCAGAAGAATCATGGGCTTGTGGCATGAAGAATCACTTTCATGTCATCTTAAAATGCCTGTCTCTCACTTGAGCCTGCAGCTAATTTAACAGTATGACTCTCAGATACAACTATGTTCACTAATGGGAACTAACAACAATGATCTTCCTTTTAACGTTGAGTTTATAATTATCTTCATCAGACTGTCTTAAATATACATTAGTCACACCATTTGTTCTCAAAAGTTTTATGTCTTTTTTTTTTTTTTTGCGGGGGTGGGGTGCTGATTTTGTTTTCTAAGTTAGGTAGAAACAACAAATTAAAAACAAAATACCCCATCTATGCTGATGAGGATACACTTCCCAGTGTCTTGGACAAGACGTTTTCTCACAAAAAACCACCAAAACCTAATTGGGGAAAACCGAAAAACCAAGGAAGTTCTAGAGGCTAAACCACAGCCTTGGGCACAAGGCAGAGACTATATGATCCTTGGGCTGCAGCTGCCCCAATGAAACTAGCCTCCAAACATCTACTGCTACTGTGAGTCCATTGATAAATATTCAAAGTATTGAAGTCCCTGGAGGGAATGTCTAACTGGCCAGTGAAACTCCATCAGGTTCTATGAGAGAGGCAGCCATGGGAAGTGATAAGAGGCTGGCGGTGGTAACTACCCTCCATCTAAGACCTACACACAGTTGAGTGTTCTCTTCAGAGGGAAATTGGCAGGCTATAATTAAAGAAGGGGAGGAACGAAGATAAATGCTGGATACCCCCAAAATGGTAAATACTCGCTATGAGTAGTGATAGTGATACTAACAGTGATCCCTTTTTATAGGATTTTCACTTTATAAAATACTTTAAAACAATCTTATTAGTTACCTCTAAAAACCATATCATTATGCCCATTTCGCCAATGACGTAACAGATGATGTTCAGATCGGTTAAGTTCCTATGATGTTCAGCTAGATTAAGTTCCTATGATGTTCAGATAGGTTAAGCCATGGTCACATGGCTTCAGTATGATTGACCCAAGATTGGTATATTATGCAAATAATGTATTCACACTCACTAAAGAGTTGTTGAATAAACAAATGAATGAATGACCTTTAAAAATCATGTAAGCATCACCTCTTGGAGATAGCTTCACAAGTGAAAGAATTATTTGAAAATATTTAGTCCAGCACCTTTATTTTAAAATACAGGAAACAAGCCATGAGTTAAAAGGATAAATACTTAAGGTGATGGTTATCCCATTTACCTGATGTGATTATTACACCTTGTATGCCTGTGTTAAAATAGCTCATATACCCCATAAATATATACATATATCTACTATATATACATATACATCTACTATATATGTATATATCTACTATATACACATATATATCTACTATATACACGTATATATCTACTATATACACGTATATATCTACTATATATACATATACATCTATTATATACGTATATATCGACTATATACGTATATATCTACTATATATACATATACATCGACCATATATATGTATATATCTACTATATATACATATACATCGACCATATATGTATATATCTACTATATATACATATACATCGACCATATACGTATATATCTACTATATATACATATACATCGACCATATACGTATATATCTACTATATATACATATACATCTCTCATATACGTATATATCTACTATATGTACATATATATCTATTATATATATGTATATATCTACTGTGTACCCCAAAACATTAAAAATTAAAAATTGATTCAAATAAGACAAAACAATTAAGATTAGAATTCTGGTTTACTGAAATTCAGTTACTTGCTTTTATTCTACATTGTGTTAATGTCCTTGAGTCCCATCCTTGTCCTCTGTTGGGTATCACTGTTTTCAACCCATGAAAGGAAATAAGAAGCATAATGTAGTCTATGCTTTCTGGGACCTCATGTGCAACTTGGAAGTCAGTGTTTCTTGTGTATCATCCCAGCCTTGAAGGACTCTTAGGGTGCTTCTGATGCTGCTTGAGCAATCCAGGGCTCTTAAAATTCCTACTAATTCCCTTCTGTAAACCCTGCAAACTGGTTGCTACCAACCTTGGAGAGTTCTTTCTCCCACATAGATCCCCCTTTTATTACTTTATTACACATCCCCCAGAGCCCACAATGGGACAGTTACCAAAGGATCCATTCCCAAAGCCTTTGGCTATTAGGCCAATCTAGAATGGGAAGTTCCAACTGAATGAGACAATTGTGAATACACTTTCTCTGTTGGTAGTGTGAGACATGTGTCCCCGTTGGAATGTATTCCATAGCAGCAAGCATCTAGGGTAACTCTATTTAACTATTTGATGTATAGTTAAGTATAGTACAGATAAGCTTTTCAAGACAAGGCTTGTGCATCAATTAGCATACTTGCAATTACAAGTACCAGAGCATACAACTAAAAGTGAATTAGATATTAGGAGTGTATTATATCCAGTGGTCCACTGGTAAATATTTAACAATTAACTATCCAGTGAAATGAAATCCTTGATTTCTGGCTGGGTGCGGTGGCTCACGCCTGTAATCCCAGCACTTTTGGAGGCTGAGGCAGGTGGATCACGAGGTCAAGAGATAGAGACCATCTTGGCCAACATGGTGAAACCCCGTCTCTACTAAAAATACAAAAAATTAGCTGGGCATGGTGGCGGGCACCTGTAGTCCCAGCTACTCGGGAGGCTGAGGCAGGAGAATCCCTTGAACCCAGCAGGCAAAGGTTGCAGTGAGCCGAGGTTGCACCATTGCACTCCAGCCTGGCGACAGAGTGAGACTCCGTCTCAAAAAAAATAAATAAATAAAAAATAAAAAATTCCTTGGTTTGTATCATTTGCAAGTTCCATCTTGTAAATACACGTATCATGGATGATTTTATGTGACTAACACAGTTACTGAAAGCGGAAGTGCAGAGAGATGCACACAATCATTTCTAACCATGAGAGCTAACTCCAGCACATCACATGACAAGAAATCAACAGATGGGGAGTCAACCCAGTGAATGAACAATATCTTCAGGGACCCAAGTCTTTCTGCTTTTCTCTTCTGCCATCCCCAGCATATTGGCTATTAACCTCGGGCATGGCTCTTCACGATGGCAGCCTCTGCCCAGACAGCGTGTTCTTGCACAGCTGCTTCCGAAGGCAGAAAGGACAGTTTCTCCTGCCAGTCTCTGATTTCTCTCAGTCAGCTACCCTATTCACCTTTTCCCATAGGGTAAGACTGAACGGTTTCTCCTTTCTGTCAGAATTTGCTGGTTTTATAAGCTATTAGGATTGTTGATAATTTTCTACAGTTTTTCAAGGGAGTTCTTATATATTCTCTGGTCATATGCTCTATCATCGGATATCAGCATTAGCAGCTAGATCCCTTCTTCATACCCATTAAAGTTGATCATTCCCTGCTCAATAAGTAAAACAGCTATTTGGAGATTCTGAAATGTGTGAGTTGAATGTGTATGTGGTAGTATGAGCAGAACTACAGACTAAATGACTGGAGACACCACATCGAGCTGTAACCCTGACACCAATTAGCTGTGTGACCTTGGGCAGGTCACTTAACCTTTGCAATCTTGGCTTACTTATCTCCAAACAGAAGGAATTTTAGAAAATGGTCTCTAAGTCCTTTTCATGTCAAAAGGGCTGTTGTTCAAATTAATAGTAATGCCGAAATAAAGATGCTAGCTCGCTAGGTAACCTTGGTCAGTCTAATTAACCTGTCTGGATCTTAGTTCTTTATTCACCCTGTGCCTAATACAATGAGATGCATTAGCACCTGCCTCCAGAGATGAATTACATAAGACTGGGTTAAAAAGGAAGAATTCGCTGAGCAAAAACAATGACCTAATACTATTAGGTTGGTGCAAAAGTAATTGTGGTTTTTGCCATTACTTTTAATGCAAAAACCACAATAACTTTTGCACCAGGCTAATAAAATATGCAGACACAACCCTTTGTACTGATAATGGGCAGATGCTGTCATATATTATCCAAAGATAAGTCTGAGTCAGGCAAGCAGTAATCCGGTGAAGCCGAATGAAATCAGGCAGTCCTAATCTTCTATAAACCTTTTGCCAAGAGATGATATGCTTCAGTATTAAAGGGAAGAATCAAAAAAGGTTTAGTATAAAAGAAAAAGTTACAATTTATGCATGTAAAATAGTTAATCCATTGCAACCTCAATTTACAAATGGTTTCTTCCAATAACAAGGTGTTTGGAACTCAGAAATTAATGTTATACATGGAATTGGTTTTCCTGGATGACCATAATTTGTTTTAAGCCACAAGGTATTTATAGGAGAGTTTGGCACTTGTGAACATAAGTAAGAGTGGAGAGAAGATTAAAGATAGATGGCATAGAAATCAAACTTTGTTGCCGCAGCAGTAGGGAAACCAGGGACACTGCAGGCAAATATAACCTCTGGATTTGGGATTAGTGGTCCTATTTCTAAATCACGACATAGTCTAGTAACTCGTGAACTGAGCTGCTTCCCGTGCCCACCTCAAGATCCCCTCTATCCCCATCAGTTAGACCAAACCAGAGTCACCCACACTTCCAGACACCACCTTCTATCCTGACCTTAATCAATCATTCATGGCAGGGATGACTTCCAAAGCTGAAGCATCCCCTGCTCCATCTTCCTACAACAGCTACAGGCAAAGAAAGACGATTTTGCATACAACTCCCTCCATCCTCCCACCACCAAGCACACCATAACCCACCAGAACTCCTCCTGAGAGGAAGTGCCCTGCTTCCTTCTTCCCTCTGTTTCTACCCTGTGCATGTTATGCAGCTATGCCCTGTTGCAAATCGAGTTCCCCAAGGGTTAGAGTAAGGAGGGTGATCTTGCATATGTCACAAAGACTGGGAATTACTCAGTCAATGGTAACATCCACTGGAAATAACATGGGCAAAAAAGAAAACTGGGTAATTGTAAATTGAAGTTATCCTGTGGAGGTCTTTCCAGGTGTAGCCATGTATAATGCTTCTGTTCCTCCTCAATCTCTTAAAAAAAGAGTGAAACATTCAAACAGAACACTCCAGAGTGGGTGTATGAATCAATTGAACATTAAGGTAGACATAAATTAAACCAAATACATTTTGTTTGGTTTTGTTTTAATTTCAGAAGTTAAATTGCCAAAAAAAAATCCTTAATTTATTGTTCTACAGTCCTGTCTTAATGTACAGAGTATAAAAAAAAAATAAGCTGAATGTTTTCTCGTTACAGGAGTTCTTGCGGCTCCCCAGGGGTTGTTCCAAACTTCAGTTGTTAAAATTCTCTGTGCTAAACCCTAGAGATGTGGAAAAGGCTGTATGTAATCTGTATTATTCCTTGGATTTTGGGGGAATTTCTATTTGTACTAAATCTCTCCCGTGAGATTGCTCTGCAAGAGACATGCACAAGTAGTTCCAACAGATCAAGATTTTACTGTGCAACCAGATTTCTCCAAACCACAAATAGAGATCTTTAAGGAGTACAACTGTCCAGACCTTATATCTCTTTGTTCAGTCCTCTTCAGTGTTGATTAAACAGAAGTATTTCAGTAAAACTCTTCCATTCTGTTTTAGCATCAAATCAATATAGTGCAATTCTGTGGCAGGCTTGCTTGTTCAACGTGTGTCTGTGCTTCCGGAAACTTTCTTTCCTGATTTAGGATTGGTAAATAAAATTCAAGATGATGTGTTTGCTCTTGCTGTCCAATTAAAGTCACAGGAGAAAAACAGAATCTACTCAGGGATGTCTTCTTTTCATGTTTGCCAAGTACAAATAGCTCAGAAATGTTACCTACTCAGTAGAGACATTTAATTTACAATGTAACATCCTGTTTTTGATGACAGTGTTTGTGCTGCTTTTACAATCCAAACACCTAAAATGACAAACTAGTGAGTCAGAAGTTGGAATTGAGGCAGGATGCAGCATGGGTACTATTTGTCTTTTCCTTCTGTCTGCCCTGATCACTTTCTGCCTGAGCCCATCTTGCTTTTATCCCTCCAGTGTTTGTCCCATTTATTCATCCCATGATAGCACCATTCTCCTCTCAGGGCTTCCTATTTCCCATATCTTCCTATCTCTGCCTGCAACAGCCCAGGGGCCTCCTGGGGTTTATCCTTTAGGCCTCCTGAAGAGTTGAAAGTGATTCCAGTGTTAACATCCACTGGAAATAACCATGGCAAAAAGAAAACTGGGTAATTGTAAATTGAGATTACCCTATGGCAGTCTTTCTGAGTGTAGTCATGTATAACACTTCTGTTCTTCCTCAGCCTCCTGTAAGAAGAGTGAAACATTCAAACCGAATACTCGGGAGTGGGTATAATTTATTTTGGTTGTGTGTTTGTGTGCATGCACACATGCGTATCCCTGTGAGTACACATATACTAATATTTATTGAACATTTACTAGTTTCCAATGTAGAAAGCTCATCTAATCCTCACATGAACCTATTTACATTTTACAAACAAGGAAATAAGCCCTGAGAAAGCCTGTATAACTAGCCTAAAGAGCTAGAACATATGAGCTCATCTTCAAATCCAATGCTGTTATTTCTGAAGAATATGCTGTTAATTCTTCTATGAAATTGCTCACGAAAGGATCCCCCAGCTAAGGTGCAAAGAGTGCACTCTCCAGGCTGGGCTAGCTGAAGACCAGACACTGTGGCCCTGACCTAGCTAAAGGTTTGATTTCAGAGACATATGAAAGTTGTCTCAAATTCACCTAACTTTCCTCCCAACACTGCTTCCCACATACCTCCTCCTCTAGTCCACTGACCCAGAACATGCCACAATTAAAATTTTATTTATTTGGTCAAAGGTTTCTTGTTGCCTGCTGAAATGAAAATTCCACCATGAGTTAGTATCATGTTACATTTTTTAAAAAAATTATTTGTATCTCAGTATGAAAAATTTTATTAAATAATTTCCTGGTTAAGGATTAATAGGGGCAGAAGATGCAGAGAATATGAGGCCACTGGTCAGTGAGTGGAAGGAAAAATTACTTGGGAGAAGGATTCAGAAATGGGGAGACAAGAATCCAGTGTCAGGAGAAGGCTAGAGCAGTGGCCACATGCCACTGCACATTATTCTTTTCTTTTTTTTTTCCTTTGAGACAGATTCTCATTCTGTTGCCCAGGCTGGAGTGCAGTGGCATCGTCTCGGCTCACTGCAACCTCTGCAGCCTGAGTTTAAGTGATTCTCCTGCCTCAGCCTCCCGAGTAGCTGGGATTACAGGTGCCTGCCACCAAGCTCAGCTAATTTTTTTGTATTTTTAGTAGAAACGGGGTTTCACCATCTTTCCCGGGCTGGTTTTGAACTCCTCAGCACACTGCACACAATTCTAAATGTGCATGTCACACATATACACATACACACACACACACTCAAGTACGTTAATTTAAGATGCTCCCACTCAATTATTTCAATATGCAACTGAGATATAGCTGAGATGTCTTTGGTTTATAAAAATAACCATTTGTATACAGAATACAAACAGTTATTTCTAACTTCATATGTACAATATGCATAATGCATATAAAGAAGTGATTTAAAATGCTGCCTCTTCCAGATGTCCAAGTAACTATTGAGTAAGACTTCTTGAAATACTTAAAAAGTATTCAGGCTTAAATATAAACACCTGTCCTGTTAATTCTTTGGGCTATAGAATCCAGTTCCTCAAATTCCTACCAGCTTATCTACCAGCCAGAAGTGGGTCAGTGCTGGTAGCTGTGGCTGTGTGGGGAAATGCGTAGGGGACTTATCAGGCACTGCAAAGCATCTGTCACAGCCCCACATTATCATCACCAACACGGGAACAGAATAATTAGAGACTTTACTGGTCAGTTTTATATTCATTATTTCAGTAAACAAATATGAGCAATTACTATGTATAAGGCAGTGAAGATACAGTAGTGGGAAAAACATAAATGGTACCCCCTCAAAGAATCAATGCTCATCTTGTCTTCGTTATCTTACCAACACATTTTCTTCATGACGGTGTGACTAGAAGTGTATTAAGAGGTTGTTTTAGCTAAGGAACTCAGAAACCATCTATGAATCAATCATCTTTGCAAAGTGGTGGATAAGAGAATTTGCATTGGCATTGGCCAGTCAAGTCAAGTAAAGCAGTCCTCAGTCTTGATAAGACAGAATTATGCGCTAGCCTCAACACAGAGCCATGGCGATGTTGGCTAGACCACGCAGTGAATTCTTGTCTCCTGTTGATGGTTTGGGGTACAGGGTCAAAGGACAAGAACCTCTGAAGTGAAGGAGACCTAATTCACCTATTGTTGCCCCAAAGGTTAAAACTGAGTCTCAGATCACACCATGCCGACCTACTGAAAAGTACTTCACTAGTGCCAGAAGGAAGGGAATAAGATGGCTTAGCTGAATTCTGGGAACAGCCTCTTTATACCCACGAGTCTCTAGCTGTAGAAAGATGACCCCATTAGAGGCCTGCAGCATTCCCCCTCCTTGAGAGAGCAGAAGGAAAAATAGTTGGGAGAAAGAATCAGGGGGTCTTCAGCTCACCCTAGAAGAATCATGCATTAGTACGCCCTTTGTCATGGTGCCCACAATGTTTGCTGTTCACACAAACTGGACCAGACACACTCTGACAGCAGAGCAGAGGCACCTCCCAAATAAATAGGCAGCATGGTCCTCGCCTCACTGGAAAGATGAAAAAGCAACTAAAACACAAGGTAGTATAGGATTCAGGGTCAGACAATTATTATTCATATATAATCCAACCTCAGAAAGGTGAAGAAATTTCCCCAAAGTCAATTGTTCCTCAGTGACAAAGACTCAGAGAAGACTCTGGAAACAGCTGTGTTTCCACGGCAATGCCCACTGCACCAGAAAGCAGGCTGAGCTGGCCCTCCAAGAGACAGCAGGTGAATCGCCTTTGCAGGTAGATAATATGAAAGGCTTTGCCCATGTTACAGGAGTATTTTGATGGTTTTATGTGGACTACATGAGCCAGTCCTGAGGTAAACATTTGGATGCAAATTGGTTACAGAGCTAACTTCAGGGACTTCATTTTAAGTGTAGGTTAGTCCTGGAATGAGTCTTCTACAAATGGGTAAGATGATTCCAAGCTTCTACCAATGTCTAATAAGAGTGAGCTAACCCCATCATAGATTAACTACATCCTCACATCCAAGTCAAAACGGATGATTCCTGAATGGACAGTAAAACCCATTGAGATTTGCAAAGGTTCTTTAAAATGGAAAAGTCCTGGGTTCAATGGGGTGAAGGAGAGTTGTTCTATGATCTTGGATTTGGGCTTAGCAGCCCCTCAGAGTCTTAAGAGTTTCTATATTCTTGGTTCTGAACCTTGGCTGCACATTAAAGTTACCCAGGGGGCTTTAAAAAAATGCCCGGACTGCACCTCTCATCAATGAGATCAACCACTCCGGGGGTGGGGTCCAGGCTTCCGTATGTTTTAAAGCCCCTCAGGTGATTCTATGTGCAGCTAAGGCTCAGAACCTCAGTTAAGCAGACTAGTTCCCACTGATAAAGGCTGCGTAAGCACCACAACTCGGAGTGGGGGAAGTTGGTCTGGGGCTACTGTCACCCACAATTGTTTCTTACAATATCGTTTTTAAACTTTGAAACTTCAGAATATGTTTAAGGATGCCTTCAAAAATTGTGAGGGGTTTAACCCAAGGAAATTGTAGCAACATTCATATCAGAATATGTCATAGTTCCTTTATTAAAACTAGAGCACACAACTTTAAAATCAGCTGCTACTTAATTTCTACCCAGGACTGATCCATTCTCTTTGTAGAACAGTATAACTGATGCCCAGAGAATGTAGCCTGCCTGCAACTAGCAGGCTCTTCTGTGGGGCGGGGCACCCAATGGCCAGCAGCTGAGGTGTGTGCCTGCTAAGGTCACCATTATTTGTCCTTTCCTATTAATGCCGCTTGTACCTGTTACCCTAATTAACATTATTTTATGTTAATGCAAGTTGTACCTGTTACCCTAATTAACAATATATGTGTGTGCTACAGGAAATATAGTTGTTTTTTTCAGTGAAAGTTAAGTAAAATATTTGGGAAAATGTGATAAAGACATTTAATCAGTGTTTTTTCTCTGAAAGTTAAGTAAAATGCTTCGGAAAATGTGAAAAAAATCACTAACAAACATTTTATTATGTATCATATATAAATATTGTATAGTGATATATGTCTATACGTATACATATTTATGTGCATACATTTATATATTATGTATTTGTGTTACATATATAGTGTATGCAACATACATATGCAAGAAAACTATAAATGTTTTAGAAATATGTGTCAAAACTGAGTGGGAATTTGCACTTAGATTGCTTCATAAATGTCTTTAGATTCCAGTTTTGCTTTAATCTGAAAATCCTAGCAGATGCATTAGGGGTGTGGTTGATGCAAGAAAGATGGCAACAAAAAGAGTTCCAATTAGCACATCCATATTCAGAGAAAAAGCCTTGGCCCTATATCAAAAGATTGGCACATAAATGTAATGTTATATACCTTAAGTTAAAATAAAACATTTAAGGAACTCTGTCTCATTATTTACGATTCTCTTTTTAAAAGGCTCTTTGAATTAATCAACTGTCAGTTGAAATTATGGCTGAAAAAAGGCTTGTGTTTTAGTGGTTGAGTAAAGCATGAGTTGGTGGCCAAGGATTTTGTCAGAAATCATGCTTTGCTTTCTAGAGAGAGTAAGCTCATTTTTTGCCGAGGCTCTAGTCTAAACAGATGTGTAGAGACGTTAAGGTCACAGGTGTGGAAATCAGGCAAACTGAATTTCCAAGGCCTGTTCTGCTACTGATTAGCTCTGGTCTTGGGAAGCTTATTTGCCCTCCTGGGGCCTCACTTCCTTATCTGTAACATAATGCTACTAAGAAGACAATGATCAATAAATAAAATGAGATACGTGGAGAGGAAGGGTACGGTAGGGGTTAATGGCTTGGGTTTTGGAGTAGGAGATCTTAGTTTGAATCTCTGTAATACCACTTATTAGTTGTGTAAGCTTGGGCAAGTTTCTTAAATTTTCTAAGCTTGCAATGTTTCTGTAAAAATGGGAAAAACTGTAACATCTACTTTATAAAGTTTTGCAGGGTTAAATAAGATAATACATGTAAAGCCCTTAGAATAGAGTCAGGGATTTAATAAGTGCTAGATAAATACTACTATTATCATTTGAAAAAAAAATCAGGGACCTAGCAACTTAGCATGTCTAATAGTTAGTAGCTGCTGTTATTAACAATATTATTATAATTATACTTGGCTTGGTTTTAAGATAAGATACTCTATGGTAATTTTGAACATACTGTAGAAATTCCATTTACTTTGACACCCCAAGTCCTTAGAGGAACTAAGGGCATGCATCAAACAGGAGTTTAAGTGATTAACAATACTGTGGCCTTTTGAGTTCTAGTGAGACAATCCTATTACAGTATTAGAGTATTTAAAATAAATATGTTGAGTGATGGCTGAAGAGTTTTTAATTTTGCTAAATATCCTGTGATTAAACCCATCATATCTCCGAACTAAATTGACAGTAAGGAGATTCTGATTTAGAGGCATGGTTTTGTGATAATTGAATGACAGAGTTTAGAAGAGACACTGGGAAGTAACTGCAAGGGAGGTAGCATCAGAGAGAGAACCTTGCCTATACCTATTTTTGAAATGTGCTAGGCTCACTAATCTGTGATCAATTAGATAAGATCTTTTTTGTAACTTTCTATGTATGTTTGTGAAAAATGTGCTCTGGGATGGTGAATTCATTGCTGAATGGTTGACTTTTTATATTTCCTTTACTTCAAACCTGTTGCTCAGATTTAATTGAGAAAGGAATGTTAAAATGTCCCACTAAAATGGATTTGTCGGGTTTTCCTTATATTATCATTTTTTGCTTTATATATTTTGAGGATATTTATTAGGTACATACCAAATTGTTTTATTCTTCTTGGTGAGTTTTACCCTTTGTCATTATAAATGACCCACCCTATAACAAGATTGATTTATGTCTTAAAATATATTTGTCTGATAATTATATAGAAAAACTACACTTCTTTGAGTTATTTTTTTTGCTTCATCTTTTTCCATCATTTTATTTTCCTGGAAGCTTGATGTATGATTATGCTTTACATACGTCTCCTTTAAACAGCATATATCTGTATTAGTTTTTCAGTCCAGTCCAAATGGACAAGTTTGGTCAATTCACAAGTTCTATAATTCACAAAATATTTGAACATTTTCTACCCTGATTATTTATAATTAAATTTGTCCAACTTTTTACATTTTTCCTAATGTTTTCTTATCTTCCTTTATTAAGGTAAAATTCACATTACATAAAATTCACAATTTCAATTTCAACCACTTTAAATATACACACATCATTCATCATTTCACTTTTTTGTTCCAATAATGGTTAACCAAAAAATGTATATCATATTTTTTATATAACAATGTTTTGATTTCTATTTTATATTTATCTGTCATTGCTGTGTCTGTAAATGAGACATAATTGAAATGCAAACTATTATATGATATATATTAACATATAAAGCTAAAATAATTTTTTTTTTAAGTTTGCATCATACATTTGTTTAGTGTAGTGACTTTTTTTTTTTTTTTTTTGAGACAGAGTCTCATTCTGTCTGCCAGGCTGGAGAACAGTGGCACAATCTTGGCTCACTGCAGCCTCCATCTCTCAGGCTCGAGCAATTCTCCTGCCTCAGCCTCCCAAGTAGCTGGGATTACAGGCATGTGCCACCATGCCCTGCTAATTTTTGTATTTTTAGTAGAGACGGGGTTTCACCGTGTTGGCCAAGCTGGTCTCGAACTCCTGACCTCAGGTAATCCACCCACCTCGGCCTCCCAAAGTGCTGGGATTACAGGTATGAGCCACCGCGTCTGACCCAGTGACTTTTAATACATTCACAGTGTTGTGCAACTATCAACACTATCTAGTTCCATAATATTTCATCACATCAAAAGGAAACCCCATGCTTTTCAAGCAGTCATTCCCCATTACATCCTATTCCTAGCTTCTGGCAACCACTAATCTGCTGTCTCTGTGGATTTGTCTATTGTAGATATGTCATATAAATGGAATCCTATGATATGTGGCTTTTTGTGTTTTGTGATTGTGTTTGGCCTCTTTCACTTAGTACAAATAGAATTGCTTTTTAAATTTCCTTGTTGAATTGGCCATTGATAGTGTTAGAAATGCAATCAATTCTTATATGTTAATCTTACATTCCACAATTTTGCTGAATGTGTTTATCAGTTCTAGTAGTTTTATTGTGAGCTCTTTAGGACTTAATATGTGTAAGTTCATGCTATCTGTAAATAGAGATGGTTTTACTTCTTTCTCTTAAAATTAGATGCCTTTGATTCCTTTTTCTTGCCTAATTACTTTGGCTAGAACTTCCAGGACTAGGTGGAACAGGAGTAGTGATCGCAGGCTTCCTTGTCTGGTCCTTGATCTTAGGGAGAAAGCTGTTAGTCTTTGCTGTTGAGTATGATATTAGCTGTAGGCTTTCATAAATACCCTTCATCATGTTGAGAAAGTTCCCTTTGTCTTAGTGTTTTGAGTGTGTTTTTTTTTTTATTTTTATCACGATAGGGTGTTGGATGTTGTCAAATGCTTTTCCTGCATCAGTTGAGATGATTATGTGAGTTTTTCCTTCCATTGTACTAAGATGATATATTACATTGGTTGGTTTTCATATGCTGCATTTCTAGAATAATTCCATTTAGCCATGGTGTTCAATCCATTTACTAGGCTGCTGTATTGCATTTTCTAGTATTTTCTTGGGGATTTTTACATCTGTATTCACAAGGTATTTGTCTCTAATTTCCTTATATCTATACCTGGCTTGGGCATGAAGTTAATGCTGGTTTCATGCTCCATGCATAAATTGGCCTCAGTTTACCTGTTTGCTTTCAAAACTGGGTTTGAGAGTGTTATACTCCAGCTCCTCACTTCAAGAAGTAGTAAGCCTGTCTCGAGCCCCTCAGTTGTATGAAATAGTTTTGTCCCCTCTACTACACAGAGTCAAGGCCCTGACCAACATAATCCAATTCATAATTCAGAGAACAACAGCTCAGTAGCTTTAGCCACACACATCGTTCATCATTTCACTTTTTTGTTCCAATAATGGTTAACCAAAAAATGTATATCATATTTTTTATATAATAATGTTTTTGATTTCTATTTTTATATTTTCTGTCATTGCTATGTGTATGTAAATGAGGTATAATTGAAGTGCAAACTATGATATGATATATATTAACATACAAAGCTAAAATATGTTTTTTTTAAAAGTTTGTATCATAAATTTGTTTAGTATAGTTGCTGCCTTGATATCCAATTTTAGGTCTGACATAAGGTGTTTGAAACTCAGTCCTACCCTGTCACCTTCAGACTAGCTAAAACTTTCCCTCCCCCAGTGTTTGTTGTAATATGGCATGCTTGTCCCTCGTTGCACTGACCCCAAACCCAGCACACGCCATAACTGCTTATCATGATAAAACCTAATGGTCAAAACCAGAGACATGTAAAATACACTCCCCAATTTGTGTATGTTTTCTTTAAACTACCCAATCCACAACCCCACAAGAAAGCCTAAGGCATAACACCCACGAGTCCCCACTCGCTCTCCACCCACTGGTGAAACTCCTTGCCATTCCCAAATGTCTTCTTGGTACTCCTAACCCTTTTGGGACCTATAAGCAATGAATTTCTTCTGTTTTGTGCATTTTAGTTTAACTTCCTCATTGTGTCTCATCCGACACACACAACCAAACCTAACTGCCCCATCAGGGTTCTTGTAGAGAGGTCTATCTTGGCTTTTGGCCACACCCAAGAGAAATACCTCAAGATCAAATTAGAAAGAAACCATAACAACAGAAATCATAACAATATGGTCAGGCACGGTGGGTCACACCTGTAATCCCAGTACTTTGAGAGGCCAAGGCGGGTGGATCTCTTGAGCTCAGGAGTTTGAGACCAGCCTGGGCAACATGATAAAACCCTGTCTCTACCAAAAAATCAAAAACTTAGCTGGGCATGGTGGCATGCATCTGCAGTCCCAGTTACTTGGGAAGCTGAGGTGGGAGGATTGCTTGAGCCCAGAGGGTGGAGGCTGCAATGCAGTGGAGATCGCACCACTGCACTGCAGCCTGGGTGACAGAGCAAGACTCCCTCTCCAAAAAAAAAAAAAAAGAAATCATAACAACATGGTACATCACCATGATACTGGAAAAATATACCGATTAGAAGTCTATTCATTTTATATGGGAAGTCAAAATATAATGAAAATGACATTTCAAAAAGCAATAAGGATTATTTAATAATGTTGGAAATATCAGTTATTCATTTGGAAAAAAAAGAAATTGGATTGTTTTCTCTCTTCCAACAGATAGTGTCTCCTTATCTTTAATAGCTGAATGCGAAGAGAAATAAATCTGCATACAATTATAGCCTGTTGTACTTTCCATATCCAATGTAAATTTTTTGATACATTGGCAATATCAAGGAACTAAAATACACCTACCTTTTAATCCACAAACACCATTGCATATAATTCATTTTATTTATATAATTTTACATACACAAAGCTATACGTATGATTTTGTTCATCACCACAGTTATAATAACCAAAGATTCAAACTGGAAATAACCCAAATGCTTACTCATAGGAAGTTACTGAGTAATGGTATACAGGTAATGGAATACAGTGCATTAGCTAAAAAGTGTAAGGTTGGTTGGGTGTGGTGGCTCACACCTGTAATCCCAGCACTTTGGGAGGCTGGGGCAGGCAGATCACCTGAGGTCAGGAGTTCAAGATCAGCCTGGCCAACATGCTGAAACTCCATCTCCACTAAAAATACTAAAATTAATTGGGTGTGGTGGCACATGCCTGTAGTCCTAGCTACTCAGGAGGCTGAGGTAGGAGGTTGGCTTGAATTCAAGAGGCAGAGGTTGCAGTGAGCCAAGATCTCGCCATTGCACTCCAGCCTGGGCAACAAAGCAAGGCTCTGTCTCAAAAATAAAACAAAAAAAAAAGTGTGAGGTTAGTTTTTCTATGCTCATGGTAAAATATATCTAGTCCACTTTCTAAATTAAAACTAACTATATGTTGTTTATAAAAAATATGACAAAAACCAAAAGGATATAGAAAGTTTAAAACTCAAAGATAAGTTCCATTCAAAGGGAAAAAAGATGTAGTTGAGGTGATAGTTTTGACAGGAAAAAATCCTTAGATATGTAATTTTATATTTATTAAAACTATAATACAAAATCCAGTCATAATAAGCTAGTACAAGGGAGTCATGAAAGCATGAGAGTTTGTGTACCTGATGGCAAAGCACCAAAACAAATGAAGAAAAAACTCTTAAGACTTTTAAGCAGAGAAATAGAATAAAACATAATTATAATGGTACACCTATCTTAGTCACTGACACATCAAATAAGAAAATATAAATAAGGATTTAGATAATTTTAATAATACAATGAAATGTATTATATTTTGAAGCTAACATAGTCTTTTAGACGTCCATTAAGCGTTTAAAATAATGACCATAACTAGCTTCAAGTTCTTTTCACTAAATCCAAAGCAAAACTTCAACATTTCATTTTTTAATAAAATACAACAAGATTACAAACTACTGGCAATGTTTAAACAATTGAACAAAAAATTTCAGCCGCTTGGATATTTAATAAACATTTTCTTAATAACCATTGGGTTAAAGAAGATAGCAAAGTTTAATTATGATTATCTAAAGAATCTAATGTCCTACATGAAGCAAAATAAAATACAGTAAAAATTACCCCTAAAATACTTTAAAATATCCACAAAAAAATCCACATGTCATTTAATAACTAGAATATACCATGAATTTGAGAATGACTGGGATAGATTAAAAAAGGAAAAGAACAAAAGGAAGGTCTATGTCTATGTGTGAGTTCTTGGCATTTAAGGCATCCTTTATAATAACTCTCAAATTC
>NW_016823925.1:1751090-1775101 GCF_001698545.2 Rhinopithecus bieti | reverse complement strand
TTTTTTGAAACAGGGTCTCACTCTGTCACTCAGGGTGGAGTACAGTGGTATGGTACGATCATGGCTCACTGTAGCCTTGATTTCCAAGGCTCAAGTGATCCTCCCACCTCAGCCTCCAGAGTAACTGGAACTACAGGCACAGGCCACCACACCCGGCCAATATTTGTGGTTTTTGTAGGCAGTGTTTCACCATGTTGCTCAGGCTGGCCTTGAATTCCTAAACTAAAGCAATCCTCCCAACTCAGCCTCCCAAAGCCCTGGGATTACAGGCATGAGCCACCATGCCGGGCCATGAGGGATCTTACTGAGGGGATAGAAATGCTCTACAATTGGATTATGGTGATAGTTTTCCAACATAATAAATTTAGTAGAAATCACTGGTTGCACAGCTAAAAATAAGTTAAATTTATGGTAGGTAAATTATACTTCAATAAAATTTGTTTTAAGTATCCCTTTTGTTTTGTACCAAGATGTAACCAGTGTTTCTTAAATAAATTTTACTCCTTGAATTGTTGCAAGACTGCTTAATTTTCAAAGTTCTGAACAAGTTGATGTTGACATTTTTTTGGCCAATGTTCTCACTGCTTTTATGAAGGAATGGATTTATGTGTATCCCCATTTTACCATTTTAGAGATTCTCGCTGTTCTAGATACTCTTTATATTTTATTGTTTTAATGTATTAATATTTAGAACTTTTACATTTGTTATTTTATCTGTTCTGCTTCTAACATTCTTATCTGACAATTCAGAGAAAACTTAGAAAATCCTTTAAACGTCTGTTCAGTTAACAAAAGTTATGCAAAACCATGTAACAAACAGACCTCATATTGATTCCTTTATCTTTTATGAGCATAATAAGCAATTTTCCCTGCAGCTTTTTCATTAGATTTATTCCCTTGACAATACAGTTCACATGTTTACTTCAACAGTAATTATAGACCGATTAGATCAGAGTACAATTTTGGATTTACATTTATATAAATCATTACACCCACTGTGAAAATTATTGTGTCAATTAAAACTATATCTGACCACATTAATTTGAAGGGTGCTAGTAACAAAATCTCTAATTTAGATTACAAATATTACTAGCAGAACTACATTCCCTTGCCTTATTCTGAAAGCACTGGATTAAATTTAAGTACAGCCCATAAAATCCTTTATATGTAAGGAGATAATTAAAACTCCTTTCAAAATTAAAGATACTTTGTATTTTGGCTGTGTTCTTATATGTATATTCTCTAGTTTTTTTTTTTTTCTGTATATTCTTCTTCATTTTTTCCTATCATTGATAGTTTTCTTTTGGTTAGCCATTCAGCCGTTTTTTGTGCTGTTGCTTTTTGGTTCATGCTCTTTAATTTTTGAATCTGACCTTTTCTTTTATTCTTCCTAAGCATAGATTTTTATTTTGAGTAGAAGATTTACTGGACATTATCTTTCAGTTTCTGAATGATAACATCACCATATCCTCTCCTGTCCCTTGCTCCACATAGTTTCTGAGTCATGCAGCTTCAGCTACAGTAAACAAAGGAGGATTCAAATTGCATGTCCCTATTCACCTTTCCTGAATCACAGTGATGCTGGAGGTCATTTCAGAAGTGTTGGTCCCATGAGCAATGGAATGCGTCCACAACTGCCACCACACAACCCTCAGCTTCCTTATGAAGAAAATCAACAACTACAAGCAATTATTACTGTTTAATAATTATGAGCTGTTTAATCATTACAAACAATTATTTATTTGTAAGTAAATCTTACTATTTATAAGTAAATAAATAATTTATTTATGACCTTCTCTGTTGTGGGCCTGGTGATAGCACCTTGAGAAATAAAGGTAAATAAGACAATGTTCCTAGCTTCAAGGACACAGAGGCATAAACAAATATATTACAATGCTGTGCTTAGTGCAAATATAGAAGCCCGAATAACAGCTACATGTAGCAAAAGGAAAGTATGTACATATGGTGAGGGGTGTCAGAGTTGGTTGTCTGTGATAGATTTTGAAAATATGATAAAACTGCTGTGATTCTTATTTGGAAACAGAAATGGGTTAACTTGAGCAAAAACGGAATATACAGATGCTATTTGACTTACAGTGGAGTTACATCCTGATAAACCCATCTTAAGTTGACAATGTCGTAAGTCAAAAATGCATCTAAATAATCTACTGAACATCACAGCTTGTCCTAGTCTACCTTAAACATGCTCATAACATGTTAGCCTGCAGTTAGGCAAAATTATCTAGCCCAATGCCTATTTTATAATAAAGTGTTGTATAGCTCATGTAACTTGTCAAATACTGTTCATTATGTCAAAATGATGACAGTTGCACACGATTGTAAAGTTGAAAAATGTTAAGTCAAATCATCGTTAAGTTGGGGACGGTCTATATTGGAGGAATAGAGATGAGTTCACAGACTTTTAGGAAAACTAGAGGGTCAGGCGCAGGATGGAGGTAGAAACAATGGGAGTCTGATGGTCACAGCCATGGACATACAGCCCAGTGAGGATACCCTGCTGCTATCTGGACTGTAGGTGGTGAGCCTGGCATCACCACCATTAAACACTGGATGTGGTGTGCTGGTAAATGTTAGAGACTAGCTTTCCAAGAAAAAAAAAAAAAAACTGATTTGTAACATTTGCCAATTTTCATGGTGTAAATATTTTCACTGTGGGTGATTTCAAGCTGCCAATATGGTATCACTGAATTAGAGCTGGGAAAAAACGAATAGTAACACACCACACCACTATATAGAACTTATCATATATATGTGATATATATATGATATATGGTATGATATATATATATCACATATACACATGTTAATCATATTATGACAAGCATAAATAACCACAAAAGCATAAGAATTAGGAACTGATGACTTTGAGTATCTCTTACCTTTTTTATAGTATAATTTATGTAGTTATTAGTTTGTGTAATTTAGTAATTCATAATAAATATGTTTAACAACTGATACAAATCTGGAAATTTTAAGAATTGGTTCTGGTAAGCCTGTACCAGCTGGTTCCAGCACACCACTGATGGAGTCATAGTATACCCACTATGGGGCCCTGTATACCATGTAGGTGCCACAGAATGTCTTTTGATTATTTTTATAATTTCTTTCCAGTTTCAAATTCTCAGGAAAAAGCATCTTAGACAACATGCCAGCACTCACATTGCCAGGGTTTTGCCTCTGTAAAGAGAGGGCTCCTTTAGCCTACCAAAAGTCACACAATAGCATATTTCCCATTGCAGGAAGACAGATTAGCTTCTGGTTCAAATAAAAAAGAAGTAAAGACAAATGTTTGCTATAAAGCAGTAGGGATTTAACAGGTAGACAAGCAAGACCAGTGTACAATTGTCAAGGAACAAGAGACTTTAAAGCAGAAGGAACAGCCTAGGCAAAGACTCAGAGCTGTGACAATGGCAAACCTCACAGGATGTGAACTTGGGAATCTAAGAACACCACCATGTTGCCAACTGCTGGGCTTCTTATTTTTGGAGAGTTTCATGCCATTCTAACTCTTGAAAATACCAATAATATTCCTCTTCTATCCCCAAACACACATTATGAAAAAAAATAAGAACAATGGCTTTGGATCATGTACCAATGAATCCTGATAGTTGACTTGAGGAGAATTATCAGACAATTGGCAAGTCCCAAAGGAGGGCAATTAAGTGAACTTGTGGTTTCCATTCTGAAAATAAATCTGAGCAAGAATGTATCAAATGGGAATGAGATTTGACCTCCTCTTTATCTCATTGGTCTAAGAGTGATAATAATAAAAAGTATTGAAGGCTTATTGTATACTAGGCACTGGGTAGGTGCCTTTTATACATTATCTCATTTAATCTTGACAACAATCTTCTGTAGTCGGTTCTATCATTACCTCCATTTTATACATGAGAAAATGCAAGCACAAAGGGCTTTAGGAACTTGCCTGAGTTCTACACAGCCAGATAGTAGCAAGGCTATGGTGAGTGCATGAACAAAAACATTCAGTTCTAAACATTTGACTTTAGACTTAAGATTCCCTCATCAATAAAAGCAATCAATCTATAACAAATACTAAGGTGTTCAGAACTAAGGTGTTTAGTAAGTTATCCCCACCTTTACTCCCAGGCCCCAGGAGAGTTCACCTTTACATGCAGGAAGGCAAGCATCAGCCAGTACGTATCACATGAGTGTCATCTTGCAGTTGACAAGATAGATATAGGCAAATGGACTTTTTGATGATACTCATATTAGACCAAATAGGGAACAACCTGAAGATAAAAGACTGCACTACCTCTTGATATAGTACAGTGGTTAAATTATTCCTAGAGCTAAGGTCCTTGGGTTCAAAGCTGAACTCTGTCTCTTTGTAGCTGTAAGAACTTGGACTCTATTTCTCTGGCCTCAATTTCTTCATCTGTAAAATGAAAATATAATAGCACTGTTTTCATAAGATTGTCAAGAGAATGAAATGAAATAATTTACATTAAATATTTAGCACAGTACCTGGCATGTAGTAAGAGCCAGTCACCACAAATTGTTATTCTTCTTCTTATGTTTTAAACTAGTTGACCAGCTCTTTCTGCCTCAAGTCCACCACTTCACATAAAGGGCTTTGGGAAACAAAAATAAATCCAGGAACATACCAAGGTGATTGAATTTTGCACTTGAGCCTACCCTGTTTTTTTTTTGAGACGGAGTCTCGCTCTGTCGCCCAGGCTGGAGTGCAGTGGCGCAGTCTCGGCTCACTGCAAGCTCCGCCTCCTGGGTTCACGCCATTCTCCTGCCTCAGCCTCCCGAGTAGCTGGGACTACAGGTGCCCACCACCACGCCCGGCTAAGTTTTGTATTTTAGTAGAGACGGGGTTTCACTGTGTTAGCCAGGATGGTCTCGATCTCCTGACCTCGTGATCCGCCCATCTCGGCCTCCCAAAGTGCTGGGATTACAGGCCTGAACCATCACGCCTGGCCTACCCTGCCCTGTTTTTATGAATGACTTGTTCATAGTTCTTCTCTGAATTACTGGGTAGTAAGTTGGTTAAAAAAATTTTTTGAGATGGAGTCTCGCTCTGTCACCCAGGCTGGAGTGCAGTGGCACGATCTTGGCTCACTGCAACATCCGCCTCCCAGATTCAAGCCATTCTCCTGCCTCAGCCTCCTAAGTAGCTGGGATTACAAGTGTGTGCCACCACACTTGGCTAATTTTTGTATTTTTAGTAGAGTCAGGGTTTCGCTATGTTGGCCAGGCTGGTCTTGAACTCCTGATCACAGGTGATCCAACTACCTCAGCCTCCCAAAGTGTTGGTATTACAGGCATGAGCCACTTACCCTGGCCTGAAATTCTTTCTTTCTTGTTAGGTATACTCATAGTTCTTATAAGCATTACAGATGCTGAGAATATTGCAAAATATCAACTGGGCAAATTCTGATCCCTCTGGAACTTTAAATCACATTGAGTACCCAAATAAATTTGAAATAATCTCCAGAAGTGTTTGCAGTTACTGTGATTTCTTTGCCTGGTGGGGATATGTCCAAGTCCAGGGGGCCGGTTTTGCTAGGTCAATCTCAAACCACAGAGACTTTGGATATCAAGGATGCAGTAACATTACTGCATGGAATAACCACAGTTAACTAAATTGCAAGGCAAGAAGTAGGCACTTGGAAATACTAGAATCTGTAGAAGGAGGCTATTCTATAAGCACCAGAGAGAAGTCAAGTGTTCCCATTTCTACTCTGTAAATACAGGAATCAAGAAATACCCTCGACAATCATCACAAATAACAGGATCTGGAAAGCGAAATTACCAAAGTATAAAGTCTTAAAACACCCCAAGGCACCTACAAAAGGTCCTAGTGTCAGTTATAAAATTGAATTAATTTAATTCCCATAGTAACATTTTTTTCTCAAACTATTAATTTATTTGCTTCCTTTCTCTGTTAACTTGATCTGGAAAAAGGAATTCTGAAACCTCACAGCGTTAACGGCTCCAAAAACTTGCTCAGAGGAGCTGTGGGAATTCCATGTCTCAGAGAGACTTATCTTCACCATCAGACCCAAAGGAAGGAGGAGAGGAGCCACACTGCAGATGGGGACATGTATATGAGGATTGTTGTAGGAGACATCTGCCTTTGGAGATTTTCAAAAGGGTTCCCACACAACAGAACCTCAACATGCCAGTCCAAATTCCATAAGGCACAGATGTTTCCAGTATCACTTATAGGCTTTCCAGGACTCTACAACATTTTAAATAATCGAAACCGTGATATGGAAATGAACAAGTCATGTTGTGATATCATGCATTAAACACACCTTGGCTTGTGCACTAAATGTTACCTGCTTGGCCTTCTGGTGGCGTTAAGGCCTTGGGAACAATAATGCATAGAAGAGACAGAGAAGGATTTCCAGCTTCTGGTCTGCCATGCAGAGAGCTTGGAAGTCACACTCCATCCTCACAACAAGGCAAAAGCCGAACAAACTGAAAATCAACAACTTGTCTTAGAGAATTGAGGTCACAGGGAAAACTGCTCTCCAGAAATCTGAAGAGACAGGTGAATACAGAGAATCACAGCTTCCTGGAAACAGAAGACAAGGAGAAGCCCTTACCTGGAGCCAGTAACCATATGAAAACTTAAATTGCAATTGATGAATTTTAAAGGCTCAATGTGGACTAGCTTGAGAGTTTAAAACTCCAGAGGTGTGCCAACCTTCATGAGTTTTGCCTCCAGGAGTTCCACCAGGTTCTTACTATGATAATCAGAGAAAAATCATCTCCTGCCTCTGGTTGGGGAGAGGAAAATCATCTTCAAATACTCCTATAGCATGCTGTTTCCTTACCTAAAGGCTCACCCTCAAAGGAAATTATTTTATCATGGGTAGTTGACATGGAGGAAGATAAATATCCATCCCTAAGTTCCTCTAGCTTTCAACATGGGATCAAAAAAGACTTGTACCTACAAAACCCAGAAAACTGGAAAAATGGATTGATATTTCTTCCCTCCCTTTTGGGTGCTTCATGGTCAGGTGGAAAGAATGTCCCCTACTTTACTCATCTCATTCTATTTCCTCTAGTCATTCTTTAAAACTATTCATTCTAAGGGGTGTGTGTGTGTGTGTGTGTGTGATTTGTAGCTTTAAGAAAAATAATAAAAATACTACCACTCAGCTTAAAAAATCAGGTCTAAGTTCTAAACATGCATCCAACAACTCTGCTTCACAGCCTCTGAAAAAGAGGTGGACTTTCTCTTGCCTGGGGAGCAGGGGTGGGGAAGCTTAGGTGACTCCAAATAGCTTGTTGAGGCTTACTCCAAAGGGGCACTAATTCTGAGTCAAGTGTGTCCTGCTGTGCCCCAGAAGAGGGGGTCTTGCCACCTGAGAGAGTCTTCAGTTTTTTCAAGTCTATGGTTTTCTTTTATTCCACATACAACACTGAGCTAAATAAAGCAGATGTTGTCATATTGTTTAAAAATAATGTAAATGAAAGAAAAATTACCTCTTGGTGCCACAACTTATGCCATAAGTTGTCTGATGTGGGTTCACTAAATGAATTCATAATGACATTAATTCATGATGTTTTAATTTACAGTGCACTTTTGAGGCAAAGGATTTAGGTAGTCCTATGGCAAATTTTACCTACTTAACAGTTACCCTAAGAATGACTGTCTATTCCCATATATATTTTCATGAATAGTAGCCACAGTTTGTCTTCAATTAAATTTATGCAAAAACCAATCTGAGAAAGGTGGCAAACTCAAAATACCGTTATAGAAAAGGGTTGAAGATTTTTTCATTTTTGAACTATGTCAAAGCTATAATATTTGGTAGTCAAATAATACTGTTTCATTATTATAGTCTTAAGAAATTCATTCCTCTAGTTCGACTTTTAAACTTTTGTAGTCCTGCAACCTTATGAGCTACCTTTTATGAAGCTGCTTGTGTCGTTATTCAATTTTGCCAGACAGTGACATTTTAAAAGATCAGGAATACAGATATTCAAGGCTTATGATGCTAAAGAAAGTTAAGCATTTCTCCAGCCTGGCTCCAGAAAGATATCTACCTAATATATTCCGTAAAAGAAACAATCTCCCTATAAAGATTGTTTACAGTTGGCAAGGTGGTGCATCTTAGAGGTCTCATCAATGACAGAAGAAAAAAATTCACCGAAACCCTCAAGTTATTCTTTTCTATACAACATAAGGAAAGTTCACTTTAATCATTGGAAAAATAAAAAAAAAAAGAAAGAAAACCCTAATATGTAGTCAGCCTTGTACTGTTCATGCCTTTCAGAACTTGTCAATTTTGCAGAGACAAGGTATGAACATGTGAAAAAGTTAGATAACAATACAAGCACTGGTATGTAATGAAATGCTGGAGTGAGAGATGCAGTTATTGAATGTTTCAATAATCAAGGAAAGAAAGTTCACTGAGTGGAGCAAAGGCTAAAAAAGTTATGCTCTAACTGACCCTTTGAGGCTGAATGTGATTTGAATAGATGGGTGAAAGAGAGCATTACAGATTGGAAAAGCATTTACAGCTTAAGTTAAATATGAGCTTATCAAAGCTTGGCTATTTGAGGAAAACAAAATACAGTGACACTTTAATTATACTGGGTCATGAATTTAGACTAACCTACTCTCAAAGGTAGAAGAAACATGACTTTTCTTCTGCTTTCACCTTTACTATGCTCACTAATCTCCTCTACAGTAAATAGCCAACCAACCTTCGCTTTGACACTTTCGACATCACTCCTCCCATCACATTGCCGAGAAGCTCTAGATATTAGAAGATTCTTGCATCAAGTCTATATCCTACCTCTATAATTTCTTCTCACTGGTTCTTATTTGATTCTCCAGAAATACGTCTTTGCAGAAGTGCCAATAAGCCCTTCAGATGCTGTTGTACAAATATCTAGTTCTACCTCTGCTATCAATTCTATAACTGGGAAATTAAGTATCAGGGAGAAGAATGTAGAGCTCACCTTAAAGCCATTATGAAGAAAACAATCATATTCAAAAGTGTCTCCTCAGAGAAAAATAAAATGAAGATTAATGTGTGGTGGTATAACCATGTGCCAAGCAAATAATGGAAAATTATTTCAAAACAAACTAAAAGGATCCACTATCACTTCTATGAAAAGTACCAAGAGACATAATTAAAATACACATTCTACTAAGAATTCAGAGAAGTCAGAAAAAAACTTTTCTCATCTCCCTCTCCCTTCTATTCATTTGTAGAGTAGGTTTAGTAATCACAGAATTCTCCACTCAGAAGAAAAATGCCAGTTGCAAACGAACAAAAGACTCTGACCTTCTGTTCTCAGTTAATGCAGTTTCTCTGAACAAATAAACCCTACAACTATTTCAAACCTTTTTCTGTCAACAATTTTCACCTTCGTCTCTCATAAGCCTTGTGCAATAGCCTCTGACAAGTAGCAAAATTGGTTTATGGGAGTTACATTTTTTCTCTCCTCTCTGCAATTCTTCCTCCAGTGGAGGTGCTAATGGACTGGGAAAATGGGCAGAAGGAAGACATCCAGAAGGCAAGAGAAAAAGGAAGGGAAGGGAAAGAGGTCAAACAAACAAAAATCAAGGTTGTGGCTTGTTGGAACTGTGAATATGGTCACTTTTGGTATCTGCATGGTCCCCAGCTCTTCTCAACATTTGCCAGGGTCTGTGAGGTTCTCCGTATGCTTGCCCTTCTCAATGCTTCAACGAAACAATGTGGACGTGGGGTCAAACTGGTGGCCTTTAGCTAATGCAAAGCTAAACACTGCACTAAAAGCTGTTTTCTGTAGGCAGAGACTTCAAGGCCTGAGATACTTACATAGACATAAAACAGTGTTGGCTCCAAAGTGTTTGTCAAAGGTAACGGCCATCAAAAGGAAAAGTTAGGAGAGGAGATGAAAAATCTAAGTTTCAGGTCACTAATTTTATTTAAAAATCTATGAGAATACATAACAAATTCCTTAGGCCACATCACTGAGGACCTAAGAGATGGAAGTGCTGTATCACAAAGCCACTTTAATAGAATGAATTCAAATGTTGCTGGGCCACTATCTCATACCAAGGCAGGATTTTAAGGTATGTTTCCCATGTACCCGCAAACCAGATTATTTCTGGCTCAGTGGCTCTGCACCTCCTTGGCTTCTCCAGCAAAAAAAAACACCTCTTTATGTCCCTCCATCACTCAGTTGAAAAGTGCATTAATCAGATGCAGGTTGAGGGAGAACAGGGCTAAGAGACAAAGTCGATTGTCTAAAGCCAAACTCTCCACAGGTGTGTACATTCAACTGATAACTAAGGTTCTTGTATTAGTTTCCTGTTGCCACTCTCAAAAATTACCACTAACGTAGCAGCTTAAGACAACACAAATTTATCATGATTGTTCTAGACATCAGGAGCCCGAACTGGGATTCACTGGGCTAAAATCAATGTATCCGCAGGGCTAGCTCCTTCTGGGGGCTCCAGGGGAGGGAGAATCCATGGCATGTCCATTCCAGCTTCGAAGACTGTCAATATTCCCTGGCTTGTGACTGTGCTATGCCAGTATCTGTCTCTGTCATCACTGTACCTTTCCCTCATCTGGTATCACCTCCCTCTAACTACCTCTTGTAAGGACCCTTGTGATTATATCCTGAAAAACCAGGATAATCTCCCATTTTAAGATACTTAATCATGTCCACAAAGCCCCTTTTGCCATATAAAATCACACTCACAGTTTCCAGGGATTAAGACATGGGCCTTTGAGAGCCATTATTCAACCTAACACAGCTCTCTCATTGGGTCTGGCTTAAGGTGCTGGCTCATCCTTCAGGATGAGTTTTGTGCTGATGTCTTGAACCCAACCAGGGGACATAGCCTCAATATGAACTGAGAGCATTTTCTCAATATCTCCTCACTTAACCCAAACCCATAGGCAAGTAACATCCTGTTTTGAAGATGAAGAAACAGACTCCTCAGAGAGATGGAAGTGCTGTGCCCAAGTCTACCCAACCTGCAGTGGAATTCAGCGCGCTGCCTCCCTCGTCCATCTAAAAGTCTCCTGTGAATCTGAAAGATTGCAATCTCACCTTGCCCCAGCTCTCCCAACTTATTTCCACTCTGGTTGGAGAAAGTTCTAGCCATAATTTTCCTCATGCTACCATCCTCAACACAGATGGGTGTCGCTGTAGCCTAAAATCCTGCCTGTGATCTTAAAGGCCTGGCCATAGACAATTATTAGACTTTGCCTGGCAGGCCTCCTAACCAGAGGCTGCTCTTGTCACACCAGTCCTGGTGCACAACCAATGAATTAGAGTTTTCTGGTGGGAGTTGCTGTTAAAGACTCGGTCTCCAACCTGCCTTTCCCCCCTACCTCCAACCAGCCACCTTCATAGACACATCTGCATTCTTAGCCTAGGTGCTTCCATTCAGAGACATCCTTACCAGGTGCCTTGGCTGAGGCACTTTTCTCCACTTTGACTCAACATCTTCCCACTCCTAGTCCTCTGCTTTCTTTCTTGCCTGAGGCATTGTCCAGTCTGACCTCCTTAGCACTTGATTGCTCACCACCTGCCAGCCCTGCCCTTTCTCTCTCATGTTTCCTCACTTTCCACATCTCAGATTTCCATATGTTTTTCATCTCTTTTACTCATGGCTTGTCCCCATAGCCTATTACTCATTTGTCTGCTACTGCCTGTTGCTTCCTTCCCTAAATAATCTTTTATCTAATGTAAGTATATGTTACCCTGCGTCTTTAATAGTAATTCAATAAATAATTGATTGTATAGTCAAGTTGGAAGCATCTATTAGAGAATAACTGATTGATTGTAACATCATAAGCTCCCTGCAAACGTGTTGCAGTCATAGTGTGGAGGTCACTTATGGTGCTACTCAAGACCAGACCAAAATCCTATCAATCCAGACTTAATTCCTTGCTTCTAAGTTCCCACTGGGGTGTGATTGTTTCATTTTAGAAAGAAGCTTCATTTGTTTTATTTTTTTCCTAAGGCACTGCTGCGTGTGTGCCAGAACAAGATATTTAATGTCTGGGAGAAAGAGACTCACAGAGAAGGGAAAATTTCTAGAGCTGGTATCTGAATGGGTCAATGGAAAAAGATTTGATGTACTAACTAAGGATTAATTCACTCTCCAAAGGCCTTGTTTTAAAGTGTGGGTGTGTACATTTTTATTAAATAAATGTTTCAAATTCTTCTGACATTATAGCTTCAAATACTCGAGTAATATTTATGTTCATCTTTTTTTCTCAACAAATTGGCATAATGATTCCTCATACCTGGAATCTTCAAACTCTCTAAATGGTTTCACGCATGTCAGCTTTATTAGTGTGCTATCACAGGACTTGGTACTAGGTAGACATTCAATAACAAAAGTTAAATGACCTGGAGCCCTCTGTCATGGGTAAAATTAGTGAGACTGTCATCCTCGTTTTACATATGAAGCTAGCGAGCCTCTGAGAGTTGCAGGGATTTGCCCAGGGGTTTATAGCCAGTAAGTGCAGGAACTGCCATTAGATCCCTCTATTGCTGACTCCTAGTACAGTGGTGTTCCCAATTCACAGGTCTAATTCTGAGATGGGAAATAGATACAATTACAAAAATAAGTAATTTGGATGTTATATTTTAAAGCATAATTTCTCACCAAAAAGGAATTTGTTTTGTGAAATAACAAATTAAATAACATACAACTTAAATAATAACCCTTAACCTAAAGATGAGCTGTTTGATGAACTCTCCTCCTTTATATTGCTTTGGAAGACATCCATGTATGACAACAATCTCTCTAATAATCTTTGTAGCAATGTTTCCAAAAATGAAAATGTCAGTCTCACTCACTCTTTCTGGAATAGAGCAAAAGCCTTATTTTCTTTTCTACCATCTCCATCTTTGGCTTATCAATAGCTTCCTTTATAACATAGACCCTTCTGTTTCCTGCCTTCAAGCAAAATAACTTGAGACATAAGATAAATTTATCTAGCCAAATAATCTCTCTGTCTTGATTTATCCTGCCACAGAATGAGTAATAACACATTTAAGTCATGAAAATTTTGTTGAAAGCATTTTGCTGTCTAGGCATTTCTTTTCTAGCTACAAAAGTTCAAAGGGAAATAAAGCATCATTTGTTTGCAATTGTACACACCCACACACACATTCAACAACCTTGAGGTGCTTATTTCTTATACAATATCATAAAACATGAGAACAGAGAGTAAACTACTGTGTATACAGGTTATTCCAGAGACTCACACTCACAGGTTAGAGTCCCAGGGAAGAAGTGAGTGTCAGATAATAATGCAATCACAAACATCTGCTTAGGATTATCTATTTTAAAAACACCTTTTCCATTTATGACCTCATCCAAATGTATATAATGACAATATTGATTTGAGTTTTTTTCTTTCCTCATATTTTTCTAAAGCCTTGCCCATGATGCTCTGTAGCATAGTTCATGTATCTAGGATCATGAGTTGAGGTTCGCAGTACTAATTATCTGTGTGATCACTCAGCTTTGTTTTCTTGATCTATAAAAGGAACCATAGCTCCCCTAAAGTTTTGTTTGATCTCTGGCACTTAAGGTAATTATTTGTCTCTGCTTGTTTTGATTTGAAGAGGAGTTTGATGTGACATTTATAAATACCATCCCTTTCAATTTGGCAAAAAAAAAAAAAAAAATGGTTTACCACCCATCAACGTACCTACTTTACTGCAGTTGAACCCAAACCAACATTATTTTAAAGGATTCTGACTTTCATAGAGTGCTTGTTGGGTAAAATAAGTTGGTACACTAAAGATGTGAAGGCAGCCCTTGGAGACAGACTATGAGTTTACTCTTAGAATGGAATCCATTAAATCCCCGCTGACTCTGTTTTGAAGGCAGCAGCTCTGAGAGAAATGGCAGTTAAGACCTCTGGAACTTGGCAGTGCTGAGTCTTCATAGTTTCTCCTTTGAACTACTTATTATGTTAAATCACTTAAAAAGGAATCTAAAGCCCTTACAATAAGACTCTTACACACTACCTTCACCCATAATTCTGCTTCATAGAGAAGGGTCTTATGAAGGGATTTCAATTAATCTAGTACTATAAACAATACTGGAAATTAAAATATTGAAGTGCGACCCTAATAGTTTAGAGGGCAGATGGCCTGTTGTATTTTATTGAAAAGAGTTACTTATCAGTGCGCTCATGAAACAAATTTGATAAATAAGGATCATGTTCCTTTTATTATGTGGTGCTAATATTGACAATATCCTTTTGAGACAATAAATAGTAAGGAGCTGCCAGACACTGTGCTGAGCATTCAACAGCCATAATTTCCTTCCATCCTTTAAGGAATATTATTATCCCCATTTCACAGTTGCAGAGCTGAAACCTCAAGAGGTTATCCAGCATACACTAGTCTCACTTTGAAGGCTAGGTTCTTAGATACTGTATCGTTCTGGCTTCCTGAAAAGAGTGGAATTTATCTTTAACACTTCCTGCTCAATCATTTCCAACTGAACCATCTATGGTTCTAACTCTAGAGCATTGCGCAATCTATTTCTTGTACATTTCACTGCTGGCTACAACCATAGTCCTCCTAATTTCTGCCCCGGAAAACTCTAAAGCTTTCTAAATGGCCTCTGAATCCATTTTATACACAATTGCCAGGTCTATTCTCCTGCAGTTCTTATAGTACCTCTCTATTCTAAAACATGGCATGAACAGCAAAGACCACAAAATTTCAATATTAAAAATGTCAGGTAATTAATTTTTCTACGACTCTAAGTAGAGACTTTTTTTAGACTTTTAAAAAACAAGTTAGGAGAGTAAATGTTAATTGTCAACTCTTAAATTTGCTAGTAACCTAGTAATGACAGCAATTTAATCGTCATATGGATTAAAAAGCAATAACCCATTGACTATATGCTATGACTTTGTTCAGTCTCGTATTTAAATATACATCAGCATTTTATATTAAACATATATTGACATTGTAAGTCCTCTGACAAAGCAAGAACTAGATGAGTAAAACTGCTGAATAATTTTTAACGTTTTGAATGTCAGATAACTGGTTCTCACTTTTACCATTAAAATACTTTGCCAGAAAAAATGAATAAAATATACTTCTTCTATAATGCTGTGTTACAGTGCTATTTTTTACTGAAACAATAATTTTTTGTGTGTGAAAAATCAAAATACTTGATTAATAGCAACAAATTTTGAATCTGAAGCAGTGATGTCAATTAAAATCCAGTCTTCTGTGCAAGCAATTCAAATGGACCATAATTTTTTCTGTTGTTAGGGATTGTTGAAAAGTCAGCTTTCCTTCCTTCAAAGGAATTTCTATAATATCTCTATCTTTTCCTAGAACCTTCATAATTCATCAAGTGCTTTATCAGTATTTGAACCTTTGACAAAAAAGCAATTTTAATACTAATATCTATTGTCTCTCGAGCCCAACTTAACTGACAAATATTAATCGCTCTTCTTCCTGAATCAAAGAGCATTATTCAAACCCTTCTAGATTTAAAAATCACAGATATAAAATGCAAAACTGAAACAGATTACAGAAGAATACTAGAAATATTCCAGATGACTTGCTGGAAGAGTTTAGGGAACTCCCTGAAATACTAAATTTTATTGAAATAAAATAAAAGCAGGAAAACAAGAAAGAAAGAAGAAAAATGAGGTCCACCAAATGTACTGCACTATCCATGGACCCACAAACCCTTAGTCTCTGATAAAGAGAATATCATGAGGTAAGAACACACTAAAGCTTTTCTTCTCTAAGAGATCAATGAGAGCAAGACACATCATTTGAAATAGCTATATTCAGTGAGTTACCCAGGAAGGAGCTGAAGTAAAATGCTCAGAGCTGGCTTTGTGACCCGAAAGTATTATTGTCTTCAGTATTGGTTCAGATCTTACTCTTACTTCTAGTAAAATGTCATTCTGGTGATAATGCCAAATCCCAAGGAAACTTTCATATGGAATTGCTTTCCCAAGATATTCTTAGTTGACCTACTTTTATCTGGCAAGAGGAAGGGTGAATATATGTGTCACACCCCACTCGTCAAAATACACTCCTCCTCCTCAGTGTGGTGGGACAGAAAAAGTCCAGGCTTCTCTGTTTGCTATGTGACTGTGAGCTTCACTTTCTTTATCTGTGAAATGGAGAGAATGATTCTGTGTGGGGTGGTTGTGAGGTTTAAACGAGATAATATAAGTCATGCATGTGAAATGCAGAAGATGCTTAATACTTCTAATGTTCTATTTCCAAACTAGACCTTGAGTTTAGTGAGCAATTAGTTTTCTTTAAGGAGTTAGTGAATAAGAGCTACAGACTCATCTCCCAAAAAAGTATTTGCATTCTAAGCGGATGCTTTGAGGATTTATAAGACTTCAGGGCACCAAGAAATATATTTTCAAAAGTGGAATTGTGGACACTGTCAACATGTTTTAATGACTGTCTCATTTTTGCCAGCACCAGCACAACAATGAATAACATGGTGCCTGTCCGCAGTGAAAGTAGGATAAAGGGGGAGGTATCCTGATACTGTTCTCCTGTTTCTCAGAGGATAGCAACAGGAGAACACAGGACTAAGAGGTCAACTTTTGGTAGAAGGAATGAAAAGATTATATTCCTAAGAATAGAATAAAAGAATGGAATGGAATGGAATGGAGAAAATATTTCCTTCCAGGAGACCTCTTGGCTGTAGATTTTTTTCAGCAGGAAGATTAAACGAACTTCTGAACCCTGCCCTGACCCTTACAGGATCCTGACCATAGGACTGGGGGCTTCTGGCGATATTTGGTACTAGAGAATTTTTATTCCTCTCTTTCTTAGTTTTACAGGGGTTGTCTTCTGCACTGATAGTATTTTTGACGCTAGAAAACTGAGAAGATAGGATCTGATCGGGCTCAAATAAGAGAAAGCCAAGAGCTAACTCCAAAGACATAGTTTCAGCACAGGCAAAAATGGTGAAGGAAATCTTCAGGTATCTAATTGTTCAGTCAGGGTGGAGAAGGAGTGTTTCTAGTAAGAAATGATACCTTGGAATAAATATTTAGTTGAAGTATGCCTGGTTCTATATTTTGTGGGAGACTGGGAAGGGAAATGGGGAAGTCCAGTAACAGTAAGCAGGCACTGACCGTTGTAATAGTTTTCTACTGCTGTGATAACAAGTACCACAAATGTGATGTCTTAAAACAATACACATTTATTATCTCATAGTCCTGGAGGTCAAATATTGACTGTTGGCACTGACTGTTGAAATAATTTTCTATTGCTGTGATAACAAGTACCACAAATTTGATGACTTAAAACAATACATATTTATTATCTTATAGTCCTGGAAGTCAAATATTCTAAATCACTCTCATTGGGCTAATATTAAGGTGTTAGCATAGCTACATTCCTTCTGATTTTACAGAGGAACCCTTTTTCATTGCCCTTTCCAGCTTCTAGAGTCCACCTACATTCATTCCTTGGCTCATGGCCCTTTCCTCTGTTTTACAAGTCAGCAGCCGAACATCTCCAAATCTCTCCCTCATTTTGACTTCTGCCTCCATCATCACATCTCCTTTTCTGACTCTCACCTTCTGCTCTCTCTTACAAGAACCCTTGTGACTATACTGGGCCCACTTAGATAACTGAGGATAATCTCTCCACTTCAAGATCCTCAACATAATTATATCTGCAAAGTCCCTTGTGCCATATAAGATCACATTTCCACAGATTTCAGGCATTAAGGTTTGCACATCTTTGCAGAGGGCATTATACTGCTTACCACAACCAGGATCTGAGAAGCAGATAGTAGCATTAACAGAATTATAAAAATATAAACCTTTGTGATAAGAAAAACTGGGATTTCAGCTTCACCTTCTTGCCATAATGTAACCATGCTTGCCATTTCACCTGGTGGGTAATACTAAAGTACCCCACAATAAACGATTACCAAAAGGAGATGGAAGCTCATTTATAAGATATCATTAGAGCCTATTACTCATCTGAGAACCTGCTCCCCTTACCCTACCAGGAAACTTGACTCTCAGTACGTTGGCCACTGAATGATCCTTTGCTTTTCTCATATGTAGTCCCGACTGTAAGGGATCATGGTTGCTTTCTCTGCCAACCAAAAAATCCTTTGGTTTTCTTGACCTCATTTCTGATGGATTCAAGACTGTCAGTTCCTGTTTCCCTCATCTTCTACTTAGACATGAGCTAGTAGCAAATCAAGCACTCTCTTCTTCTTGCCACTTATTGGAAGAGTAATAGAGCAGCCATCATTGCTGCACCATTTTACTTCTGTGTTTCACATAAACAGTGGTATTGTTCTCATACATAGACATCTCATTGGGAATATTGTGCTGGAGACAGATATTCCTAGTTGGCCAGTGACCAGGAATCTGTCCCTGGTTGGCTGCATTTTGGAAAAACTGCAAATATGGACTTCTGGTTGGCAAGGAAACAAACAAATGTATAAGGTTATTAAGGACATTCTGTTATCCTGAAATTTCACCAAGACTAGGAACTGAAGACAATGGATATTAAATATCCATTTTCAGAATTGAAAGTTGTCAGTGGATAAATCAGCATATCTAGAGTAGATCTTGAACATCTTGAAGACTGAATGAGAGGGGGATTTACCTTTTCATTCAAGAAAGCCCTGAATGAGAGAGGGCTTTCCAGTGACTAAGGATTTAATATTCTAAGAAGAATACCAGAAGTATGGATGGCTGCAGTAGTGAAGTTAAAATTCTGAAACTACCATGGAGTAGTATTGAAGTAAAAGTCATGAAACTCATTGGAGGTGAAAATGCTAGAGGGGATTTATTATGTGAAACTTAAAAATTCATCCTGGGAGCACCCAGAGGATACTCACTTTACTAAGTAATATAAGGAACTGAATGTTAAGAGAGGCACTAGCATCTCTGATAACATGAGAAGTAGCAGTCCTTGTAGGCTGAGATTAACAGTAGAAGATTCTATATTGGAACCTGGCTAGGATTCTACACTGAAACTTGGCTGCCCGTTTTCAATAAGAATGGCAGAAATCTGGGATGGTAGAGGCCATGTAGTAGTATTTGATCATCAAAGGCAAGGTAGATTTAATGACTATAAGGGGCAACAACCCAGGATGGCAACCAGGGCCTAGACCCACAGCAATTGCTGGTCATTAATTATATATTATGATGTTCCTAGGGGTAAGACAGATGAACAATGAAATAGGGTTTGTATCTTTCATTTTTAGAATCAGAAAAAAATCAGGAGCTGACAATCAGAAGTCTAAAATCAACTGCTATTATGGGAAATCTCTTGCATGTTCTTAGTCCAGATGTAAACCAGTTCACAGATTCAAAGTCCATTAATCAAATGTAGGCTGAGCCCCATTGAGGAAATTCAGTGGGCTTCCCCATTCCTTCCTAAAAGGGGTATTGATGTGATTTACCAGCATAACTGCACCATGGAAAGGAAAATCCCAAGACCTATAAAGGACAAGATGATATAGGATCTGAGTTGCCATTTATACTAGGAACACCACATGCTACTATGAATCTGCAGTTAGAATGGTTATGGCTTGAGCATAACACATGACAAATGAAGTTCTAGCCCAAGTTCATTTCACAGTGGGTTCAATGGGATCATGTACGTGCCTGAATGTATATTTGAGATGTATGTACTTTGCAGCTGGCATTATTCTCACATTGGTTTCCTGGTCCACAAAATCAGAGCCAATATTTTAGGAAAACCAAGTAGAAGTCCCAAAACTGTCCTCCTAACTCTGGCCAAGATAGATAGTTTATCAGAAGCAATACCATGTGCTATGAGGAATTACGGAAATTGGTGTCATCATTAAAGACTTAGAAGTAATGGGTCCCATCATATTCTACTTTTTAAAATGGACACAAAGCTATTGTACATATTTAGGGGCTACATAGTGATATCTGGATACATACAACGTGTAGTGATCAGATTAGGGTAATTAGCATATCCATCATTTCAAATGTTTATCATTTTTTTTTTTTTGTTGGGGGCATTCAATATCCCTTTTTCTAGCTTTTGGAAATATATCCTGTATTTATGTTAACTAGTCACCCTATGGTGGTATAAAACACTAGAACTTGTTCCTCCTATCTAGCTATAATTATTTATCCTTTAACAATTCTCTCCCTATTATTTTCCACTTTATTTAAAAAGAGTTCTCATAAACACCAAATGTTGGCAGATGACAATGGACTACTATAAACTTAAACAAGTGGAAGCTTCAAATGCAGCTGTTTCAGAACCAGATTCACATAGCCTTTTGGACATAGGATGAGACTAATGACCCAGCAAATGTGTTCTTCTCAATTCTCATCAATAAGGAAGATCAAAAAGAGTTGACTGTTACATGATGGAAAGGAGGGGACAAAAAGCAGTACATGTTCACTGTCCTGCCATGGGGCTGTGTTAATTCGCCTGCACTCTAAATGGACTCTATAGAAATCTATAGATTTTTAAAAATATGTAGAATGTTTAAAGTTCCACAGATCACATTGGTTCACTAAGAAATAAGCATTAACAACTACAGATGTCCTAGTAAAACACTTGCAGGCAAGAGAGGAGAAAATAAACACCACAAAGATTCAGGGCTTCTTACATCAGTGATATCTGTAGAAGTTCAATTTTGTGAGATAATGCTGATATATTCCACTTAAGGTTAAACACAAGTTGTCGCCTCTTCTATCAGTAAGAAACTCGAGCTATATTATGGGTATTTTTAGACTTTAGAGACTAAGCCATAATTTTCTGACTCATTTAACAGGTTACTCAAAAAACTGTTTTGAGTGGCTTCTTGATCTTCAGCACTGTGCTGCAAATGACCCTGGCATGTAGGCCATATGACGCAGGAGTTAAGTGGTACCAAAGTTATCTGTGATGATGCTGTGTGTGATCTCTGGCAAGACCCAATAGAGGTCACAGTGCAGACTACTGAGTTTCTGGAACAAAACTATGTCTATTTTGAGAAACAATTCCTGATGTGCTGCTGAGCTGTAGAAAAGACTGAGCATCTGAACATGAAATACCATGTGACTCCTGCTGGAGAAGCCCATTATGAACCAGATGTTATCAAATCCCACAAGTCATAAGATTGGGGAACACAAGGAAAATTCAACTCACACCAATCCCTCCTGAGGCATTCTCTGTGATCAATTAAAGAAAGAAACTCTTGACCCAGATTCACAGATGACTTAGCTCAATAGGTTAGTACATACTTCAAAAACATACTGCCTCCACACTACAACCCAACTCAGGGGTTGCCTGAAAGGAATGTCGTGACTGAAATCCTCCTCCCACTGGGTAGATGTGACAGCAGTATATTGATTTTTGTGTTTTATGTAGAGGAAGTAGTGGCCTGAGACACAGATACTCATGAATACTCATGAACTCTTAGGCACTGATGAATGGCTGAGTTGGGAGGTTATAAGACTTCCATGGAAACATTAGTCTGAGGAAACATTATCCATAGGTTGGCCCATGGAAGTGGGTAAAAAAAATGTAGATCTTTGTATTTCAAGATGATGCTTCCCAGACAGCATCCATGCCAGGCAACAGTCTCAATAACCATTACGGCAGGATGACCAAGCCTGTGGATGGATGTATATCAATCTGTCCTAGCCACCCCAGGGCTTGTTCAATGGGCCTAAGAATGGAGCGCCATGTTGGCAGGAATTGAAGTTATGCATTGAACCACAGTATGGGCTCCCCTTCAACCCTTACCTTGTTACTTCCACTACTACCTAACTTTTCAGCATCTATGCTGACACCATTCCAATGACAATATCCCTTAAGGAGCCTAGTCAGATACAGTTGTCTCTTGTTTTCCATGGGGAATTGGTTTCAAGACCTCCTGCAGATACTAAAATCTCAAGTCCTGATATATGCATAGGTTATATGCACATCCTCCCATATACTTTAAATCATCTCTAGATTATTACAATCCCTAATACAATGTAAATGCTATATAAATAGTTGTTATACTGTCTTGTTTAGGGAATAATGACAAGAAAACATGTCCATACATGTTCAGAACAGATGAAATCCACAGATGTGGAATTCATAGATATGGAAGGCCAACTGTACTTAGTTTCCAGTTGATTAAATGAGATTACTTCTACCCTAGAGAAATAGTAATTCAGCCTCACCAAATTCGATACTTATACTGATCTGAATTCCCTGCCTGCATTGCCTCTGTTAGTACCACCATTTTAGAGCCTACTTGCATGGAAACTTGCACAACATTGCATCAGACTAAGGGGCTGGTTTTACAGCAAAAGAAGAACAACAAGGAGTGTCTGTTCAAGGTATCTGCCCAAAAGCGGCTGGCCCAATAGAAAGATAAACTTCCCATGGTCTCACTCAGATGTGGGAATAAACAACAACAACTGAACTCATGGAGATAGAGGGTATAATGATGAGTGCCAGAGGCTGGGATGGGTAGTGGGGAGGGGGTTTAAAGGGTTGGGTGACCATAGTTAACAATAATTTATTCTATATTTCAAAATAACTAAAAGAGTAGAACTGCAATGTTCTTAACACAAAGAAATGATAAATATTTGAGGTGACAGATATCTCAATTACCTTGATTTGATCACTACACATTATATGCTTGTCTCAAAATATCACATGTACCTGGAAATATGCACAACTATTAGGCATCCATAAAAAGTAAAAATAATTTTTAAAAAGTTATTGGCTAAAATGCCAGCCCAGAGACAATACCCTGTGCGTTTGAGATGATGTCTTTCAGAATGCAGTGTGTGCACTGAACCAGGTAGGGGCATGTGTCCCCAGTATTTAGAATTTGTAGGTCTAGGAATGAAGAGGCATAAGATTTACCTCCTATTAACATCACGCAAGTGACATTCTTGAAGAATATGTGCTTCCTGCCTCAACAAACAGGCTCTGCTGCATTAAAGGGCTCGGTTCCCAGCGGGAAATGCTTTCAGCATGGGGACAGATTAATGATTCCATTAAATATAAAGCTATGGCACCCTGTCACTCTGGGTGCCTCATGCCAGTTGATCAGCAAGCAAAGGAAGGGATAGGAAAGGAGTTACTATAATGGCAAAGTTAATACACTGTAATTAGCATGAGAAGATAGCGTTGCTGCTACACAATTAGGGCTGGAAAGATCACATCTCAGACTCAGAGTATTCAATTGGATGTCTCTTGCTGCTTTTATGATCAGAAATAAAGACAAAAAAGCAATTGTAGTATTCAAAGTTCAAATAGAGAAAGGCAATTAAAGATTCATCTTCCCTTAAGATGAAGATCTGGCTTAACCCCCCTGATAAACAGCCTAGACCAGTTGAAGTGCTATATATGAGTAAGGAAAATCCAGAATAGACAGTTAAGCAGGGAGATGACGAATATCACTTCAAACCTTGAAGCAGTTGTAACTAAAGAAACTGTAGTTGGCTCCATTAGCTATTTTACATTATGTCTGTTGTAGACATTGACTGGCACCACCTTGAAAGCTCTGTGAAGGATTGTCCTTAATAGGGGGCATGATCTAAACGGGCCAAGGATGGACTATGCTGAGCACTTCTTATACATTGCTGCACACCCTCATGGTATCAACTTTGATTTTGGTCATAGATATAAGGATTTCCTTCCTTTTCTGTTTTACCCTCTCATCTCCATGCTTGTGCTTACTTCCCAAATAAACTTATTTCATATAAATCTTTGTATAAGGCTCAGCTTCTAGGTCAACCCAAGCTTAAAAAAAAAAAAATGAGTCATATTATGTGACAACTCTGCATAGAATCTCCAAAGCTTTTCATCTCACTCAGTAAAGTCCAAAGATCTAGTCCTCAGTTAAAAGCCCCTACATTATCTAGCACTTATGCTATTTTTAAAATTAATTTGTGTTTTTTATTGTATTAATTATTTCATATTCCTGGGCTATTTTTTCTTTCTTTATAAAATGTATTTTAGTTGAAAATACAAATTGTATATATTTATGTAACACATGATGTTTATATATATAT
>NW_016823925.1:1718870-1750780 GCF_001698545.2 Rhinopithecus bieti | reverse complement strand
TATATATATATATATATACACACACACACACACATACACACACATTGTGAAATGGCTAGATCAAGCTATTTACCACACACATTACTTCTCATAATTATCATTTATTTGTGGTGAGAGCACTTAAAATCTATTCTTTTAGCAATTTTCAGTCACACAATATATTATTAACAAGAGTCACCATGTTGCACAATAGATATCTGGAACTCATTCATCCTGTCTAACTGAAATTGTGTACGCTTTTGACCAACATCACTCCAGTTATCACTTCCCCAGCCCTTGGAAGCCACCATTATACTCTCTGCTTCTTTTTTCAGGTTCCACATACAAGTGTGTCTATTCCCTCTTTTTTTTTCCCTGCTGAAAGAATCTCAGAGTTAGAGAGATAGGTCATTTGCCCAGCTGTAAAACTCCACTGGTCACATTGCCACACACAGCCTTGTTTGCAGCTAGGGGCATTTTTGTGATGCAGGTGAAGTCATTAAGCATATGTTTCTGGATAACTTGCCAGAAAGGAAAAACAATACCATCAAAGGAATTATTTTACGGACATGTGGACTTTGGATTTTCATCCTTTGTCTTCTTCTTGCCTGAAAGATAGAAGGGAAAATGGGAGTGGACCAGCTATCCCGAACACAACACAATACATGCATGAAGCCTTATGCTCCAAATGGTAGAGAGAAAAGATAGAAAGAATCTGTGTTCCTGATGGTGTTATGGAGCTTTCACACCAACCTCTTTTATATGATGACAATTAAAACCCTTATCTGATTAAGCCACTGTAAATGTGTTTCCTGTTGTGTGCAGCTAGACAAAATTCTAATTGATGACTATTTACTTATGCTGTTCCATCCCTCCTGGCCTCCTTTGTAATCTTTAAATACATCAAGTATGCTTCTGCCTCATATTTTGCAGTTACCATTTCCTCTGTCTGGAGAACTCTTTTCCCAGATGTCCACATGACTCATGTCTTTACTTCACAGAGGTCTCTATTCACATGTCACTTCATTAAGATTTATCTGCTGATCCTATCTAAAATCTCCCTCCAACTCCTTTACTTCTTTTCTCTTACCATGTGCTTTGTTTTGAATCACTTATTGGCCTTGACATAACATATATTAGCTTATTATTTGTTTTACAGTTGTTCATGAAGATCTTTGAGAACAGAAACCTTGCATTATTCACTGATACATTCCCAAACCTAGAACAGAGGTCTGTATTCACAATAAATTGTTATTGAATGTGTGAGTCAACTGGGCACCAGAGCTAGGATTTAGCATCTCAGCAGATGCACATGAGATTTTATTGCCTTCTTTAACTCTGAATATTGCTTAAAAGAAAATATTAACACAACTTGAACCAAAAAATAAAAAACCAAAACACCCTCAGACAAGTAAAGAAAACTATAGACCACAATCTCTTATTGAAAAAAGACAGAATACTTAACAAATTACTTGCAAAATGAATTCAACATCACATAAAAAAAAGTATACACCATGATCAAGTAAGAGTTATCCCCAAAATGCAAAGTTAGTTTAGCATTCAAAAATTAATGTAAATAACATATGAATAGAATAAAGGGCAAATAACATGATTATCTTGATAGGAACAGAAAAAGCATTTAATGAAATTCAATACTCCTCAATAATAAGCACTCAGTAAACTAGCAATAGAAGGAAACATCTTCAACCTGATACAGGACATCTATGAAAAACCTATACCTAACACCACTAAGTGAAACATTTAATCTTTCTCCCTAAAATCAGGAACAAGAAAAGGATGTTCACTCTTACCATTTCTATTCCACATTACATGGGAGGGTCTAACTATGGCAATCAGGCAAAAAAAGAAATAGAAGGAAGTCAGATGGGAAAGAAAAAAAGTAAAACTACATTCTCATAAGACATAAGCTATAGAAAATCCTCCGAAGTCTATTAAAAAGTTATTAAAATTAATCAATTAGTTCAGCAAAATTGCAAATTATGAGATCAGTATATAAAAATCAGTGGTATTTCTATATGAGCACAATTAATCTGAAAATGAAATTAAGAAAGCAATTCCTACAATAGCTTCAAAATAATAAAATACATACAAATAAGTTTAACTAAAAGTTCAAAACCTACACTCTGAAAATGTAAATCATTGTTGAAACAATTAAAGAAGACATAAACAAATGGAAGGACACTTCATATTCCTGGATTGGTAAACTTAATATTGTTAATATGACAATATTATTCAAACTGATCTACAGATTCAGTGCAATCCTTATAAAAATTCTAGCTGGCTTCATTGCCAACATTGACAAGCTGGTCCTAAAATATATATGAAAATTTAGGGACCCAAAATAGCGAAAACAATCTTGAGGAAGGAGAACAAAGTTGGAAGACTCACACTTCCCGATTTTAAAACCTACTTTAAACCTACATTAATAAAGACAGTGTAGGACGACCCTCTGTTTACCTAGCACATAAATGGATCTTTGGATATGCCAAATTTTCTTGGAGTTGAGAAGAGGATGAAGGTAAAATTATTCTGTCTAACTGAGGGAAATTGAAATCCCTGGGTGAAATCCCTGGGAGAAATCCTGAACCACCACCCCTACTAGAAAAGAGAACACAGAAAATATGGAAGCATACCGAGCAGAACAAAGCCTTGAGGGAGTGAGAACCAAGCAACACATCAGGAAGTTGGAACCCTCAGAAAAGGGGAGCCAGGGAGAAATCCCTCGTAGCGGCAGAGCCAAAACAATTTCTTAAAAAAGCAATGTCTTATATTCAATTTAAAGTTGTTATATATCATTCTCATATAAACCACAAAACTTCAATAAAGTCTGCTACATACACAAATGGCTTTCATGAGAGGAATTTTCTGGAAAGAAGTAATCCCAGGAGAAATTGAACTGTGCCCTATTTCTGTGTTGGTGTGATGCAGAAGAGTGAACAGAGGAGTAGACAGGATTTTGGAGACAGAAGTAACAGAATATACGGCACCATAACCTGCAGAAATCATGGAACCAAGCTAATTTTATGTAGATTTCAAATGGCAGAATAACCTCAGCTAACATCTAGGCTACAACAGAAATGTTCACATGAAAATAAAGGCATGCTGAACACAATTCAATCTTCATTTAAGGAATTAAAGGGTGTTTCAAGATCTTGCTTGGATATTGCCAATATAGAGATCAGCCATAAAAGTGTGAAGGAGCTTGTTAATAAAGAAATACCAACTTCATAGACCACTGCCTTTCAAATTATCTTTATTCTTATTTCAAGTTGGGCATAGAATTGTGCTTTGTGGCTTTTATCTCAAAATGGTTTCTTCTAAGTTCTATTATTAAGAATTATATTGTCAAAAATATCTTTCTAACTTTTATATTTAACAAATAATGTATCGATTATGTCACCTTATCTTAATACAACATAATATTTCACCTGAGAAAATTGCAATCCAATTCTTTTATAACTTTTTAGAACCTTAGAAAAGACAAATTTGATTCAAAATGAAATCTTAGGATGTAAGTGTGTGCACCTGTGAAATATCCGGGGCCCCCCCCCCCAAGGTAATAATGATTGGGATCAGAGTATTTTCCATGTATTATTTACTTCTGTCGAATAGTCATTTCCCAGTGCAGTGATGAATAATTAATATATATATTTATTTATGATTTTTAAAGCAACAGTGTTTTGATTTTACTACCATATAGCAGACAAAATAACATTTATAATGATCTAAATCAAAGCTTGGTTCTCCATGGCATGAGATGGTAAGGTTGACATTTCATATTATCATATATTTCAGCTGTTTTGAAATTCCTTGAACACTTGAGAAAATGAAAGAAACTCTACCCCAAACTTGGTATCTAATTGTTCTCTGTATAGAATCACAGCCTGCCCCCCTCTCATCTTCCCTTCCTCCTGTACCCCCAACCTGGGTAAATTATGTTTCCTTGGAAGTAAAAATACTGGAGCTGGTCTTTATTCTCCTTTACCCCTTACCCCCTTCATTTGTTCACCAAATATTATTAATGCTACCTCCTAGATTGAGTCTCCTAAGTTATTTTCCTACTGGGTTCTTTCTGCTGCAGTTTACTACAGCATTGTTCTAATAAATAACTTTCTACAAACACTTTCATCATAATAATCTCTACTGCAGGGGTCCTCAACCTCTGAGCCACGGATCGGTACCTGTTCAAGGCCTGTTAGGAACTGGCACACACAGCAGGAGGTGAGGGTGAGTGAGCAGGTACGTGGCCTGAGCTCCACCTCCTGTCAGATCAGTGGCGGCATTAGGTTCTCATAGGAGGGTGAACCGTAATGTGAACTGCACATATGAGGGATCTAGGTTGTGCGTTCCTTATGAGAATCTAATGCCTGGTGATCTGTCACTGTCTCCCATCAACCCCAGCTGAGACTGTCTAGTTGCAGGAAAACAAGCTCAAGGCTTTCATTGATTCTACATTATGGTTACTTGCATAATTATTTCATTATATATTACAACGTAATAATAATAGGAATAAAGTGCACCAGAAATGCACTTGAATCATCCTGAAACCATTCCCCACTCCTTCCACGGAAAATTGTCTTCCACGAAAGCAGTCCCCGGTGCCAAAAGGTTGGGGATCACTGCTGAAAACTTCTGATGTGATGGGGAAGGGGCACAAAGAGTATGGGGAACTCTGTATTTTGTATTCAGTTTTACTGTAAACCTAAAACTGCTATAAAAAAAATAAAGTCTATTTTAAAATCAACTTAAAACAAACAAAACAAAACTTCTGATGCCACTGCATCGCCCACAAGGTAAACTCTCAGCTCCATAATGTAGAAACTTACTTCTTTAGCCTTTCCTTCCACCACTATCTCTAGGTGTCTTGCCCCTCAGAAACCCTGAGGTGCAGACCACTGTAAGCACCATGCTTCTCATGCCACAGTGCCCTTTGTTAATGCTCCCACTTCTCTGTCATTCAAAAGGCCCTCCTTGTCCATTCGCTTGTCCAGTTACTTCCCTACTCCTTCTGTGCTCATATGAATACAGCCTAGGCCGGGCGCAATGGCTCACGCCTGTAATCCCAGCGCTTTGGGAGGCCAAGGCGGGTGGATCATGAGGTCAGGAGATCGAGACCATCCTGGCTAACACGGTGAAACCCCGTCTCTACTAAAAATACAAAAAATTAGCCGGGCGTGGTGGCGGGCGCCTGTAGTCCCAGCTACTCGGGAGCCTGAGGCAGGAGAATCGCTTGAACCCAGGAAGCGGAGCTTGCAGTGAGCAGAGATCACGCCACTGCACTCCAGCCTGGGCAACAGAGCGAGACTCCATCTCAAAACAAAACAAAACAAAACAAAGAAATCTAGTTACTCTACATTCTTGTAAACTCTTGTTATTATCAGTCTTTTTAAAATTTTAGCCTTTCTAATAGTTTTTAAATGATATTCATTGTGATTTTCATTAGCATTTCCATGATGACTAATATTTATAAGCATCTTTTCAAGTGTTAGCCATCTCATACATGACATTGGTGAAGTATCTAAGACTTTTGTCCATTACTAATTGGGTTGTCTTTTCATTACTGACTTAATTAAACATTTGAGATTTAAATATTTGAGCATCTTGTCAGATATCATATTGGAAATATTTTCCCAAGGCTATAGTTTCCTTTTCTTAAATAGACTTTACTCTTTAGAACATTTTAGGTTTACATAAAATTGCTCAGAAAGTACAGTGTTCCTAGTAGCCTCTCTCACTGCCCCACCCCCAACAATTTTTCTTGTCATTAACAGCTTGTATTACTGTGGTACAGTTTTGCAATGGATGAACCAATGTTCATACATTATCATTAACTAAAGACCATAGTTGAATTAGAGTTCACTCTTTGTGTTGTATAATACAAAGGTTTTGACAAAGGCATAATGTCATGTATCTATCATTACAGTATGATACATTACATAACTAGGAGTTAATAGTTTTTTTAACTTAAAAACGTCCTGCATTCCAATTATTTGTCCCTACCACATCCCTCCTCCCAAGACCTGAAAACCACTGATCTTGTTACTGTCTGTAGAGTTTTGCCTTCTCCAGAATATCATATAGTTGGAATCATATAGTAAGTAGCTTTTTCAGACTGGCTCCTTTCGCTATGAAATAAGAATTTAAGGTTTCTCCATGCCTTTTCATAGATTGATAGCTCATTTATCTTCATTGCTGATTAATAATAGGTCATTGAATATATGTACCACAATTTGTAGTAAACATTCATCTATGGAAAAACACCTAAATTACCTCCAAATTCCCAACCTGAGTCTGTGGCTCTGGGCTTTGACCTTGACAAGTCCTTCTCAATTTACCCCATCACTTATGAGACAGGGGCTAACAGGACTGGAGCTGTGTTTCCCTTTCCCCACACAGGAGGGTAGAAGCTGGTGGAGTTTGGTATTCTCTTCCCCTACTTTGAAGGCTAGATGAGGCTGGAGTTTGTTACTCCTTTCCCCATATGGCTGAGGCTCTGGAAACACATATGTTGGTTGGTCTATAGTAAAACAGTCACCCTTAAGGACAGACCTCTCCTTTGCAGGAAGAATAGAATGCTCTGGCTATATTTCACAATGGTTACTTTGCCCCTCTCCCTGCCAGAAGCAGGAGGGGATTTTTCTCTGCTCACAGTGGCAACCAGGTGGGGCTTCTGGATGTAAAACTCATAAACATTTAGGGGTCTCCTTAAGATTACACCCTCAGAAGTTTTTAATCTCTGAGTTCTCATCTTAAACTAGTCCATGTTCAGTCTCCAGCGATTAAACAGTTACCCTTTTAGTATTCCTACCAGTTATTGGGTCCAGTGAAGATTTCTGCTCCTGGTAAGCCATGATTCTCTGTATCTGTCTGTCTTTCTATGTTACGAGCAGCAGTTTGTTTTGTGACCTCGATGATCTGACGGCTCTAAGACAAGTTATTGCTCTTCAGTTTGCTCAGCTTATTCTCATGAGGTTGATAATAACAACCTCCAGGCTCTTTACATGGTGGGATAGAAATTAAATGTCTGTAGCTTGCTTTTTAATTAACAATGGCTTTTGAAGAACAGAAGGTTTAAATTTTGATTAACTTCAATTTAACTTTTTATTTTTCTTTTTTGGTTAGAGCTTTTGGAGTTCTATTAAGAAATCTTTGCCTAGTCTCCACTTTGCTAAGGTACTTTTTTTCCATATTTTATTTCTGAAATTTTTTTTTGGTTTTATAATCTATGATTGTAATCCATTTAAAATAATTTTTGTATATCACATGAGGTATGCATCACATTCAGTTGTTTTTCCACACAGATATCCAGCCAGTTATATAGCATTTATAGAAAAGATTGTTCTGTCTTCTCTGAGTTACATTACTGCCTTTATCAAATATTTGGTTACAGTTGTGGGTATATTTTCAGACTCTATTGTGTCACATTCATCTATCTTTCTACCTTTACTCCAGAACTATGCTGTCTTGATAACTTTATAGTAAATCCTAAAATCAGATCATATGCCTAGAGAATATAAAGAACTCTTCCTCCTTTATTCTTCTTTTGCTATTCTAGGAATGTGTCCTTTTCCATACAGATTGTAGTATCATCTTGACAATTTCTATAAAAAGCCCTTCTACATTAGTGATTGGAATTTCATTGAATCTGCAGATTAATTGGGGGAAGATAGTAAATCTTCTAACTCATGAGCCTGATGTGTCTCTTCTTTTTTAAAAGATCTTTCTTTACTCCCAGTGACTGGGTTTTTTTTTTTTTTTTTTTTCAGTTTTCAGTGAGAAGGTCTTAGATTTGTTCCTAGATATTTATGGTTCTTTGTGCTTTTGTAATTAGCATTTTTTCAATTATTTTTGCTAATACATAGAAATATAATTTTTACACTGACTTTATATCCTCAGACCTTTCTTCGCTCACTTATTACAGATAGTGGATTTTCTATAGATTTCTTTATCTTTTCTTTGCACTTTGACTATGATGTGCCTGGGGGGCAGTGGAAATCGTAGCATATTTGTCTTGCTATTTATTCAGGAGATATAAGTTTGTATTTTTCATCAACTTTGGAAATTTTCCAGTTACTTCTTCAAGTATTTTTTGTACCATTCTCCTATTATTCTGGAATGTGTGTGTGTGTGTGTGTGTAAAATAACTTCATATATTTAGTCCCATTGCTATCTGACATTTTTATCTTTTCTTAGTCATTTTTCCTTCATGTACTTCATTTTGTATAATTTGCATTAGGCCGTTTTCACTTCACTTATACTTTCTTCTACAGTATTTGTTCTGCTTTTAAAACCACATAAAGCATATGCTTTTTCAAATATTTGTTTTATATATCCAGAATTTCTGATTTTTCTTTAGTAATTTTTATTTATCTGCTTACATTCCTTCTCTGTTGACTCATTCTATGTTTTCCTGTAAATTCTGGGATATATTTATACTTACTTTAAAATCTTCATTTGCTTATTCTAATGTTAGGTTACTCACTTCTTTTCCTCTTTCCCACCCGCCATCCCAGATTAAATTTGAGTCCTACTTTTTTTTTTTTTTTTTTTTGAGACGGAGTTTTGCTCTTGCTGTTGGGGCTGGAGTGCAATGGTGCTCTCTCTGCTCACTGCAATCTCCGCCTCTCGGGTTCAAGCAATTCTCCTGCCTCAGCCTTCCGAGTAACTGGGATTACAGGCTTGCACCACCACGCCCGGCCATTTTTTTTGTATTTTCAGCAGTGGGAGGGTTTCTCCATGCTGGTCAGGCTGATCTGGAACTCCCGACCTCAGGTGATCCGCCCGCCTGGGCCTCCCAAAGTACTGGGATTACAGGCGTGAGCCACCGCGCCCTGCCGAGTCCTACATTCTTTTTATGCCTAATGCCTAGTAATTTTTTATTGATTACCAGATATTATTTATAGAAAAACAGTGGAGATTGGAAAATATGATTGTATTGTTTTGTTTTTTTCCCAGAGAGCAGGATTTCGTCCCTGTATCAGGCAGCTAAAATGACAAGACACACTGGAATTCCCTGAGTGGTTATTAGATCAGTAACTAGCTTCAGCTTCAAAAGATTGAGTTTAAGTCCAGTATCCAACCTTCAGTCTTTCTGAGAGGTGAAGCCCCCTGGACTTCCTGGGTGGAATGGGGACTTGGAGATGTTTTCTGTCTAGCTAGAGTACTGTAAATGCACCAATCAGCACTCTGTGTCTGGCTAAAGGTTTGTAAACCCACCAATCAGCACTCTGTGTCTAGCTGAAGGATTGTAAATGCCCCAATCAGCACTCTGTAAAATGGACCAATCAGCAGGATATGGGCGGGGCCAAATAGGGAGTAAAAGCTGGCCACCCAACCCACTCTGGTCCCCTTCCACCCTGTGGAAGCTTTGTTCTTTTGCCCTTCATAATAAATCTTGCTGCTGCTTGCTCTTTGGGTCCGCACTACCTTTGTGAGCTGTAACACTCACCGCGAGGGTCGGCGGCTTCACTCCTGAAGTCAGCAAGACCACGAACCCACTGGAAGGAAGAAACTCTGGACACATCTGAACATCTGAAGGAACAAACTCTGGACACACCATCTTTAAGAACTGTAACACTCCCCGCGCAGGTCCATGGCTTCATTCTTGAAGTCAGTGAGACCAAGAACCCACCAGAAGGAACCAATTCCAGACACATTTCCAGTGTCCCAACCACCAGTGATGTCACCACTTCCAGTGTCACTCCCACCTCCACTGCTCATTAGGGAACTATTTCTTAAAGAGTTTGAGTATTTAAAAGCCTCTTCTCCCTAGAAATCAGTTCATTGATGTTTTATTCAGTCCACCTGTCTTAGATAGTCCTGTAGGAATACAAAGTTTTTGTATTATCTAGATTTTCCCTGGTGCTACTATCGCAAAAAAAAAAATAGTCCTGTCTTTTCACATCGTAAACCATACATGGAAGCCCACTTATTTTTGCAATAATTCTAAAAATTATGTAACTTTACCTATAAATATTTCAGTATGCATCTCTAGCTGAAGAATGGGATGTTTGGGATGTTTGTTTAACATAATGTCCGAGCTATTATTGTCATGGGATTCTTGGGGTGTTGCTTCCCCAGCCTGAAACCTCTGTGGCCAGTAGTGCCTTTGCCTGAGTTTTGCTCGGACCCACTGGGCTCATTCCACCCAATAGACTGGCAGGCTGCGCTCAGCTCCACTACTGTCCAGGTGTGAAGCAATGAGGGGTGTGTGAGTGAGCATGGGATTTGGCCATTGCACACAGCCAGGCACACCGGCTGCAACAGGGTGAGCTGCTACAGCTGCCGGCACAGGCACCAGCTCCCTGCAAGGCTGTGGCTGAACCAGGTGTACTGCAAGCAGCTTCCATGGTTGGCACTGGGGAACATGGTGGCACCCAGAAGCTTGGAGATGCCAGGAACCATAAAGCCCCAAAGAGGGTGTCACAGCCCTGGCTCCGGGAGCTCCTAGCCTGGACTCCCTGAAGGGTCACAGCTCTTTTCTCCTTCTCTCCCCCTCCTTCTCTCTTCTCGTCACTCATAATATGGTGAGCAAGGGGCATGTTTCAGCCCCATTTGTCTTACAGTTCTCTTAGCTCTGCCATTCAACAGGTCCTGCATCCAGGAAGAATGGAAGTACACGGACAAGTGGCAGGTGAGCAAGGTGAAGAGCTGCTTTATTGAGACACAGAATAGCTCAGAGGAGATGCACATTGGGTAGCTCCTCTCTGCAGGCAGGGTGTCCCAACGAGTGTTCAGCTCACAGCAAAGAAGACCCTGGGGTGGGGAGCTCCTCTCCACAGCTGATCATCCCATCACCTCTCCAAGTCTGGCTGAGTTCAAGGTTTTTATGGGCTTTAGAGGGGGGAAGTGCATGCTGATTGCTTCAAGGGTGGCCAGGGGCGGCAGGAAAAAGCACCGTAAGTTCACATTCTGGTCTGTCAGCCCAGCCCCCAGACTTCAGGCCATCCTTGACTTGAAGGTGGTGCTTCAGGGACCCATCCCTTTCTACCCAGAAGCCTGTCTGCCTCCTGCTGTCACCTGGACCATTCATGCTGAGTGGAGCCCACAGGCCTGCACTGAGCTGCCCTCAGCCCTGCCTCAGCCTCACTCCCACACTTGTCAGCACCCAAAGTCCACAAGGGGCCAAGGTGGCAGGGGGCTGGTGTGTCAGCCTCAACTTTGCTCCAAGATTGGAACAGGCACTAAGAGTGCAGAGAGGCCAGGCAGCAGGAGCAGGCATATCCGAGCCTGCAGGGACAGAGGCACCTCCTGGGCCCCAAGAGTGCAGTGATGTCTGGGTCCACAGCTGCAGCTTGGGTGACTTCAGCTGCACCTGGGAGGGTGGAGCTCCTGCCTGCTCCTGGCCCCCAAAAGCACAGTTATGTCTGAGACCAGAACCATGGCTGGGCAACAGCATCTTTGCCCAGGGAATATGAGGCTCCTGCCCTGCCAACTTGAAAGGGGGTGAGAGAAGGCAGGGTTTCTGCCTGTTCCTGGCTCCTGCTGGCTCTGTGGAGCACACAGTCCCAGCAGGGCCTCCCCCACTGCAGCTGGCATCATGGCAGTGGCCACTCCAGACAGGCCACCACTGCCATCATAACACCTAAAATAAACCAATTATAATTCTTCGTTATTTTATACCCAGTCCATATATGTCCCCATTTGTCTAAATGTCTTTCTATTGGCTTATTCAAACCAACATCTGCAAAGGATCCATAGACTGTTTGTATTTATTATATTTCTTGGGACTTTTAAAATTTATGAGAGTCACCCTCTTTTGCTATTTAATTCTTATATACCATTTATTTGTTGGATAGCCAGGTTATTTGTCTTATGCAATGTCTCACATTCTGAATTTGGATGATTACTGTCTTGTGGTGGTATTTATCTCTATAGTTAACGTAAACTATAAGACCTAAAGTAGACTTGATTATATCCAGTTTTTTTTTTGGGGGGGGGGATACAAACATTTCATATCTGCATCTCACCAAGAGGCCCATAACACCTCTTACGTGATTCCAGTATTGATGATTGTATTCAAGTTGTATCAGTTTGATCACTTACTGAAAAGCTCTCACTGATTTCTTGGCAAGTGGTTTGGGTGGCTATTGATGATTATTGTCTAAATGTATTACTTTATTTGTGATCACAAAGAGTGACTTCCCAATTCTACCATGTCCTGTCCATTTATTAGCTGGAATTCTTCTCTAAAGAATATCTTTCATCAACTAAAGTCATTTTTTTAATGAAATGATGCATCATGGAATTGCTGCATCATGGAATTTTGTCCGATAAGTATAATGGGAAAATAAGGGTGAGACTGAATATAAATCTGAATAATTAAATAGGTGTTTAAATATAAATAAAACTTAGTATGTTATACCATTTTAAAATATTAAATTCCTAATAAAGAAATATTATGGTAAACAATAAACTTTACTTTGACAGTAGACATAAACTTTGCTTGGCAGAGTTGATGTATTAAAGAATTTTAACTTTTAATTTATGGAGAAAAGGCAGAAGAAAGCATATTATCATTCTTAGGATAAAATGTAATAAAATTAGAAGCTGGAGTTCATTGCCTTGATTTTTTTCTACATTGGCTTAAAATAGAAACTTGAATTTTATCAGTTTCTCTCTTTCACAAAGCAGCAGCTTGTACATCGCAGTGAGACCAGATGCCTCTAAGTTGATATCCTGCTGTACTCAGCATTCTCATCCTTATCTCACAGTCTACTGCAGGAGCTGTTCAGTCTTAGTGAAAGATGATGATAACCACGATGTGTTAAGATTTATTGTTTCTTTTATTTGAATAGCATTTTCTCTTAGGGTGCACAGTGTAGATTAGGTTTACAGTCTCTCACAGTAACAAATATTCTCTTGTTTATTTTGAAACACTTTATTATTTCAGGCTTTGCCACAATACGTGAGGTCTTTCTTTTCATTCATTGCTTGTATTTTTATAACCAGGACACTTACTCATGTTTTAGATTCTGTATAAATAGTTTCCAAACTCAGGAGAAGAACACGATACACACTTGTAAGGCAATGCATATGAGTAATTGAAGTAAGAGACAGAAATTGACATGAGAGTGCATGTTCTGTGTACCGCTTCACAAGCACTATGATCTTCCAGGATGCAATTACTGTACATGGTAGATGTAACTATAATAGGTGATGCTAGACATTAATCTTATAAAAATTGTATGGTTTTCATTTTGAGTTTTGATGATTGCCTTATGTCTTAGACTATACGCTGCTGTAACAAAAATGTCATAAACTGGGGTGTGTGTCAACAATACAGTTTTAATTCTTATAGCTTTAGGTACTGGAAAGTCCAAGATCAAGGTGCCAGCAGGCTCAGGGACTGATGATGGTTCAATTCCTGGTTCTTCACTGTATCTTCACATGATGGAAGGGAAAGGGCAGTTCTCTGGGACCTCTTCTATAGGGCACTAATCCCATTCATAAGGATTCTACCCTCATGATCTAATCACTTCCCAAAGGCCACATCTTCTAATGTCATTACCTTGAGGGTTAGGATTTCAACATATGAATTTGGAGGGTCATAAACATTCAGACCATAGCAATGATTATATTTTATCTTTTACCTACTATGTATGAACAAATGTGTACATTACAGACAAGCATTATACCAAAATAACTATTTGGCAAAGGAAAGACAGGATAAATCTTAATTCTTTCTCTTTATTGATCACTTTTCAGAGAATGAGGTTGTAACCAACAACTTCCATTGCTACCCTGTGACCTCTTTTTATATTTTATTAAGAATTCATGTAGTGGGGAGCGGGGGATGAAGAGAGGTTGGCTAATAGGTATAAAAATATAGTCAGATAGAAAAAATAAGTTCTAGTGTTCAATAGCACAGTGACTATAGTTATCGATCATTTATTGTATATTTCAAAATAGCCAGAAGCAAAGATTTGAAATGTTCTCAATACAAAGAAATGCTAAATGTTTGAGGTGACAGATATCCCAATTATTCTGATTTGATCATTATACATTGTATGCTTGTACCAAATATCATATGCACTCCATAAATATATATTAATATAATTATGTATAAACAAAAATTCACTTTAATATATTCAATGTATTTTAATCAGTTGCAGTTTTTTTTTTTAATTTCCAACTTTTAACTTCAGGGTTACTTGTGCAGGATGTGCAGGTTTGTTATACAGGTAAGTGTGCCATGGTGGTTTGCTGCACAGATCATCCCATCATCTAGGTATCAAGCTCAGCATCCATTAGCTATTTTTCCTGTTTTTAATGCTCAAATTGTCCCATGCTGAGAAAGTACTCTTTTGAAATAGCTCCATTAATCCTTGACAACATTTTTTTTCCTTCCTGGTATAATATGATACCATGGAATCATGTTGCACATTTTCTATCTCAGGCCTGGAACTTAATCAATTTTTCAAGGAGTCCTGCTTCTTTTTAGTAGACAATGATATGAGTAACCACAATCTGGGTGATGAGGATACTCATTGTTACTGGGTTATAATTGCTTTTATGCTTTTTTAATAGACAAAGTCAAAAAATTGTATAAGAGGAAATAAATGATAAGTTCATATTGCTATTTCTATTTCAAATGTGAGAATATAGGGCTTTTACTCGACTTTGATTTTATACTTGTATCTTTCTTTCTTTCCTGCTGAAAAGTCTTGTTTCCCAAAGATCTGAATATAATTATGTATTTGGTTTGTAGTATAACATTTCTATGATAGCTTCAAAATAATAATATGATTATTACTATTAATTATAAGCTAACTGAATACAGTTTATGATGTAATGTGATTTTTTTGTCTAGAAATAAATCTCACTAAGGAAGTACAACTAAAATACTGTGCTTTACATGCACTTAAAATAATTATTTTCTGTGTGTTTATGTCAACTTAACATAAGTTAGGTTTATTTGCTTTTTTACTCCCCCCCTCCCATTTTTAGAGATGCATTTTCTTCTCTATTGAACTTATTATTTTTAATTATGTAAAAGCTTCTACAGGGTTCTAGAAAGAAAACTATATAACAAGGTACATTCACAGAAATCTCAATAACATCTTTGTTTCCTCCACCTAGTTACCTTCTTCCCTATGCAAGTAACTATATTTATCAATTTCCAAGTTATATTTCCACTGTTTCTGTTATAAAATATAAGTAAACACACACACATATATACACTTGCATATATATCCATACATATGTACACCTGTGTGTGTGTGTGTGTATATATATATACACACATATATATAGAGAGAGACACCAAAGTGCCTTTCCCATTTCGGACACTGAAATATCTTACTATGAATACTCTTTTTCATTTTGCTTATTTTACTGAAAAATAGTATTTTTTATTCGTCTTCTTGTATTAGTCTGTTTACCTGAGACTAGTTAATTTATAGAAGAAAGAGGTTTAATCAACTCACTGTTCCATATGGATGGGAAGGCCTCACAATCATGGCAGTAGACAAAGGAAGAGCAAAGGGATATCTTACAGGGCAGCAGGCAAGCGAGCATGTGCAGGGGAACTCCCCTGTATAAAACCATCAGATCTCATGAAACTTATTCATTATCACGAGAACAGCACAGGAAAGACCTGCCCCCATGATTCAATTACCTCCCACCTGGTCTCTCCCATGACATGTGGGAATTATGAGAGCTACAACAGAAGATGAGATTTGTGTGGGGACACAGCCAAACCAGATCAATGCTATATTAGCATATTGATATCCTATTTATCCCTTTTTTATTTGCTTTTTTACCCTTCATTGAGTGAATAAACCATAGCTTTCTTCAACCAGTTCCTTATTAATGGACTTTTCCATCGCAATTATAAATAAGGTTTCTATGAATAGTCTTCCACAAAGGCCATTTTGTACTTTCCTGTGAGATAGATTTTAAGTGGGTCAAAGGGTAAATGAATATGTGTACATTATGTATGAAGGACTATCTCCAGAGAATGAAAGTGAAATTTTAACTGTTACCAAGTTCTATAATTGGACCTGAATCTTCTTGTGATCCTGATTCTCAAAGGTCAGACTGAGTCAACATATTTATTTAAAGGTAGAACTAAACTTTGTGGGAGGCTAAAACAACTGGAAGTATGTAAGCTTCGTTCTTGAGGCTTTCAAATGAAAACCCCAGATGTAATTGTTGGACAGTATGTAATCTAGTGTTGGGCTATATGGCATACAGTATAGGTGTTATAGAAATGTGTACATTATAGCTGAGATGTGCCAAGAGCAAATTGGCCTTGGGCTGGGATTCCTAGGAAATGCCTGATTTTGGATCTGTGAAGAAGCAATTCTGGGAAGGGAAATAGAGCTAGAGACAGGAATGAGTATGCTCTTTAAAAAAGGTCAGTGTGATCATTGACTCAGTCAAAACGGATATTTTGGGTGAGATAAAATGGAGAGATCTGCAGAAATCAGTGAGGCAAAGTGAGTTGAAGAAGGCCCTTGAAAGTCACATTGAGAAAGTCACATGAACATCAAATACACCATTAGACTAGAAACCTCTACATTGTGCTTACCATTATATGCTCAGTGCCCAGTCCATTGTTCATAGTATGCTATTTTTGTGTCAGAAATGGCAAAGGCACTTGGATATATATATACACTCACACACACAAGTGTGTGTATATATATGTGTCTGTACACATGTGTGAGTATATGTGTGTGTTTACTTATAGTTTATAAAAGAAATAGTAGGGATATAATTCAAAAATTGATAAATATAGTTACCAGCGTAAGGAAGAAGGTAACTAGATAGTAACTAGACACTAACATTTTATCAATAAATGTTTGTTAAATGAATGAATAAATTGATCCATATCAAATGGCTAGTTATCTCTTTCATTAGGTAGCTTGAAAACTGATGCAAATAAATATTATTCTACTCAACCTAAAGACTACCTCATCTTAGACTAGGCATACATTGCTTTAGTCTTAGAATTAGAGATAAATTAAGTTTTTCACAAAATTCCCACAGCTATAATAGCTCTCAAGTTGTTGGAAGAATGGAGAGAAACTGTTTTAACTATATAACACCCACATGAATATGTATTTGGATTTGTACCATTAATAGGAAAAGCTTTTAATCCTTAGGAATAATTACTATTTGTGGCATTTTGCCTGTTCAGCATGTATACTTTATTTGCAAAACTAACCCCTCCACTATAAACATTTGTCTCTACTGAGTCTGCAATCATTGTATCTCATCTATCCAGCCAGCAGTGTGTACATGATCCATCACACCAAGACTCAGCCAGTCATAGCAAATTGCATGGTAAATATTTTAGGCTTTCAGGACCAAAAAAGACAAAATGGAAGATGTTATAGAGGTATCTAAAAAACCTAATGTAACCATTTAAAAAATGTGAAAAACTTATTCTTAGCCTGTGGTATTTAAAAAAAATTAAAAAGATGACAGGCCAGATTTGGCCCACGGACCACAGAATGTAAAGCCTGTGTATTTCATTTTCCCAGCCACCCTGATTGGTTCAGGAGTAGATATGTTTCTCAAATCAGTCAACAAAAGTTTATATCTGAGATTTTTCAATTCAGTGCCCAAAGAAAAGGAAGCTTGCTTTTAGAACCATGAGAAAAGGATATAAATTACCCTGCCTGCTCTATGTCTGTAAAGGGGGTGATATGGCTTAGCTGTATCCCCTCCCAAAATCTCATCTTGAATGGTAATCCCCATAATCCCTATAATTCCCTACATGTCAAGGGCAGGGCCAGGTGGAGGCAATTGGATCATGGGGGTAGTTTCCCCCATGCTGTTCTCATGATAACGAGTGAGTCTCACAATATCTGATAGTTTTATAAGCATCTGGAATTTCCCCTGCTTGCAGTCACTCTGTCTTGCCACCCTGTAAAGAAGGTGCCTGCTTCTTCTTTGCCTTCCACCATGATTGTAAGTTTTCTGAGGCCTCCCCAGCAATGCAGAACTGTGGGTCAATTAAACCTCTTTCCATTACAAATTACCCAGTCATGAGTATTTCTTCATAGCAGTCTGAGAACAGACTAACACAGAGGGGAATAAGGCCAAAACACAGAGAAATCAAGCAATCTGATTATTTCATTAGAGTCCCTACATCCATTTCTGCTTGGAGCAAGATCTACCCCTTTGTTTCCCAGTCACATAGGTCAATAAATTCGCTTTTAGATTTATTTATTTAGTTTTTCCTTTTTAGTTTATTTATTTAGTTGTATTTCCTTCACTGGAAACCAAATAAAATTACAGCTATGTATATTTAGTATATACTTATATATCAGATAAATTAAAGATATGTGTATATACACATACATATCAATATATATTTACATATACGTACCCAATACACATATATATTCAATAAATATATATTGAGGGCCTAATATTCACCAGATATTATTCTAGGCACTGGAGATTCAAAGATAGAAGACATAGTTAGGCATGCTTTAAGAGTTATCAGAAATTCTGGATTAAGATGGCACTTTAACCACATACATTTTCTTTCACATTCACCAAAAAATCTCTCTAGGACAACAGTAAGGGTTTTTTGTTTTGTGTTTAAGTCATAAACTTAAAAGGACAAGGAGAATAAGAGAATATAGCAACAAATTTTTGTAGCTGGAAAGCAGATGATTAAGAAAGCTCTTTTTTTATAGCCAATACTAGGAAAAGCTAAGTGACTCAGTAGTGGCCAATAATGGGGAAAACTAAGAAATAATCCAATTTATAACCCCACACAGGAACATTAAAAGTTCCAGAAGCTGACAGCACCATTACCTCTGCAAGTGGAACTGATGAGCAAAAAAAAAAAAAAAAAAAAAAAAAGGAATTGAGGAATGACCAGATACACAAATCTTTCTCCTTCTCAATACTGGAGTTACCTAGTATATTTAGAAAGCATAAAACAGGTAGTTTTGGACTGGGGTGGTAACCAGAGTTGAAGATGGAACTATGATACTAACCACAGGAAGATTAAGTACATATTTATTTCCAGAGTGAGGGAACACTCACTTCCTTTTGCCATTCAGTTCCTCCAAGAACTCTGAGTAGCTGAAAAATGAAGACATTCTCACCAGTAGACATTCCAAGGAAATTACCTGGCCAGACACTCTACAGGGGAACCACAGTTAGAGAGTTATAAAGTGAAGCACACTAGTTCTGAGCTTTCAGATAGATCTTCTTTTTGTCCAAATCTTAAATTTGAATATATAGCCAAGGATTGGCAGATATCTGAATAAAGTTTCTAACATAAAAAGGACCAAAAGAATCACGTGTCCACAGTGCACCTGGAAGGAACAGACTCCTCTGGGGCAAAATAATTTCAAAATAACTGTCACTAATATCGTCATAGAAAAAAGAATATCATTAAAATAACATTCTGAGAACAACAAAAAAAAGGGCTTTTATAAATTAAAAGTATTTCAGAAGCAATTTTAAAAGCCATAGATTTACAAAATAAAGCCCAAGAAATGTATATGAAATTAGATTAAGACATGGAAAATAGCAGGAGGGAAAAAGCAAGAATATTAGAAGACTAGATCTAGAGTTCCAATATCCAAACAAAGGAATCCAAATAGAGAAAAGAGAAAATTGAAGGAAGGAAATCATCAACAAGTAATTTGTGAAAATTTTCCATTTATAAATGACAAAGGCTCCTAGATTACAAGGAGCCATTAAGAGACCAGCAGAGTAGATTAATATAAACACTCACAAAGGCACTCAAGGCATATCATCATGACATTCCAGCACTTCAGAACACTGAGGACAAAGTGAAGATTCTGAAAGGTTTGAGGGAAGGAGAGAGTGAAAGAGAATATTACATACAAAGGTCAGAGGTAAGATTGACTTCTGACTTCTCAACACATGGAAGATAGAAGGCGGTGGAAAATGTCAAAAATATTCTGAAGGAAAACAACGACCAACTATGTCCGAGCATCCCCAAGACCACCTTTCCAGTTTCCGCAATTCACTAGAACTCACAGCACTCAGGACACAGTTGCACTAACTGCTATGGTTTATAACAGCGAAAGCACACAAAACAAAATCAACAAAGGGAGAAAAGTCACTATGGGATGAAGTCCTGAGGATACTAGGCTTAAAACTACCAAGAGTCCTCTCCCAGTGGTATCACAAGTGACATATTTAACTCTTCCAGCAATGAATTGTGATATCAAGAGTGAAATGTTGTTTACTAGAGAACCTCATTAGAGATGCACTGCGCACTGTTTTTACTTTTTCCACTGAGGACTGATCATGTAGGCACCCTCGGCCTAGCATGTACCAAAATTCCAAATAGAATTTTCCCAAAAGGAAAGCAGGTGTTCAGCATAAACCATATCATTTGCACAAATAAATTAGGAATAGTAAAGCACTCTTATCATTCCAGGAATGTTTATATCAGTGTAAGGAACGGTTTATAATCCAAGTTCCCAGACAACAGTTAAGGGACAACCCTGCACGGAGGCCTTTCCAAGGGCAGCATTATCAGGCTTACTAGGTTAACTCCTTTCTGTACACCAAACTATCAGTAAAACTATCAATCAAATGTGAACATACAATGATGACATTTTCAGATATTCAAGACCTCAAAAATTTACATTCTATCCAATTATTTTTTTCCCCAGGAGAGTGCTGAAGAATATCCAGCACCAAAATGATGGAGTAAATCAATAAGTAGAAAGAAAGGGAAAGGGAAGCATAGACACACAAAAGAGAGGCAATGGAATCCCTGGAATTATGATGAAAGACAATCCCAGGATGATAGTTCATACTAGGTATAAAAGATAACCAGTTCATAAAGGAACAGATCTGAAGCCTCCAGAAGATAACACTGCTAGGATATTCGATGGGCTGAATAGATGTAGAAGACATTTAGACAACTGGCAAGATTCTAGGCATTAGATTAATAACAAGTTCATAGAAGAGTAAGTAAGCAATAAACAGAGATAATTATTAGCTTCAGAGAATGTGAGAAGTTGAACTGGAAAGGAAAGATTATCATGAAAAAATATAATTAGGTAAAAAAAATGCAAAGTACATTTTACAATGTGTACATTATACTACCATTTGTGATTTTTCTTAAAAAGATATGCACAGGCACACATTCATAGAAGCATGGAATATCTCTGGAAAACTAGTCAATAACAGTTGTCTTCTGGAAGAGACTAACAGAAAAAAAAAACTGTGGTGGAGGTGAGACTTAAAGTTTTACTCAATTTCTATGCAAGTTTTTGCCATGAACATGTATGACTTTTCAAACAAACAGGAAAATAACATGACCTCTCAAAGCCAAAACATAAAGCAAAACAAAAGTAGCAGAAAAGAGAGCAGCAAGATACACTTAGCCCCTCACACACTCAGATGGATAATAATCTCCTTCTGCATTAATGGCACCCCCAGCTTCGTGTTCTCACTAACGAGCTATAGTAGAACACATATGCTCAGAAAAAGTTTAATTAGTTCTTGTTTTCATTTAATAAGAAATATCTTTTAAAAATTGAGCTGTAGTTTCATTTGTAAACAAAACCCCTACATTAAAAAAAATGTGGGGCTGAGAGCAGTGGCTCATGCCTATAATCCCAGGACTTTCGGAGGCTGTGAATGGATCACTTGAGGTCAGCATTTCGAGACCAGCCTGGCCAAATGCAAAAGTCTCTACTAAAACACAAAAAGTAGCCGGGGGTGTTGGCACACACCTGTAATTCCAGCTACTCATGAGGCTGAGGCAGAAGAATCACTTGAACTCAGGAGATGGAGCTTGCAGTGAGCCGAGACTGGGCCACTCCACTCCAGCCTGGGCAGTGGAGCAAGACTCCATATCAAAAAAAAAAAAAAAAAAAAAAAAAAAAAAAAAAAAGAACAACTGTAGAAGGGAGGGGCCAAGATGGCCGACTAGAAACAGCTACGGTCAGAGGCTCCCATTGAGAAGAACAAAAACAGTGAGTGAATCCTACACCAGCAACTGAGGTATCCAGGTTCTTTCATTGGGACTGACTAGGCAGTTGGTACAACCCAGGGAGACTGATGAAAAGCAGGGCAGCAAGAGAGAAAGGCCAGGTCACCTACAAACGGAAGCCCATCAGACTAACAGTGGATCTTTCAGCAGAAACCCTACAAGCCAGAAGAGACTAGAGGCCAATATTCAACATTCTTAAAGAATTTCCAACCCAGAATTTAATATCTGGCCAAACTAAGCTTCATAAGCTAAGAAGAAATAAAATCCTTTTCAGACAAGCAAATGCTGAGGGAATCCACCACCACCAGGCCTGCCTTGCAAGAGCTCCTGAAGGAAGCATTAAATATGGAAAGGAAAAACCATTACCAGCCACTACAAAAACAGTCTGAAGTACAAAGACCAATGACACTGTGAAGCAACTACATTAACAAGTCTGCAAAATAAGCAGCTAGCATCCTGATAACAGGATCACATTCACACATAACAGTATTAAACTTAAATGTAAATGGGCTAAATGCCCCCAAATAAAAGACATGGAATGGAAAGCTGGATAGAGTCAAGACCCATCAGTATGCTATCGTCGAGAGACCCATCTCATGTGCAAAGACTCAAAATAGTCTCAAAATAAAGGGATGGAGGAAAATTTACCAAGCAAATGGAAAGCAGAAGAAAGCATGGATTGCAATCCTAGTTTCTGAAAAAACAGATTTTAAACCAACAAAGATCAAAAAAGACGAAGAAGGGCATTACATAATGGTAAAGGGTTCAATTCAACAAGAAGAGCTGACTCTCCTAAATATATATACACCCAATATAGAAGCATCTAGATTCATAAAACAAGTTCTCAGAGACATACAAAGAGACTTAGACTCCCACACAATAATAGTAGGAAACTTTAACACCCTACTATCAATATTAGGAAGATCATCGAGACAGAAAATTAATAAAAACATTCAGGACTTGAACTCAGCTCTGGATCAAGTGGACCTGATATCTACAGAACTCTCCACCCCAAAACAACAGAATATACATTCTTCTCAGTACCTCATGGCACTTACTCCAAAATCAATCACATAATTGGAAGTGAAACACTCCTCAGCAAATGCAAAAGAACCGAAATCATAACAAATAGTCTCTCAGATCACAGCACAGTGAAATTAGAACTCAAGATTAAGAGACTCACTGAAAACCACACAACGACATGGAAATTGAGCAACCTGCTTCTGAATGGGTCCTGGGTAAATAATGAGATTAAGGCAGAAATCAAGAAGTTCTTTGAAACCAATGAGAACAAAGAGACAGTGTAGCAGAATCTCTAGGACACAGCTAAAGCTGTATTAAGAAGGAAATTTATAACACTGAATGTCCACATCAAAAAGCCAGAAAGATCTCAAATCAACACTCTGACATCACAAGTAAAAAAAAAATCTAGAGAACCAAGAGCAAATAAAACTCAAAGCTAGCAGAAGAAAAGAAATAACCAAGGTCAGAGTGGAACTGAAGGAGAAAGAAACATGAAAAACCCTTCAAAAAATCAACAAATCCAGGAGCTGTTTTTTTTTCAGCCTAACAAAATAGACCACTAGCTAGGCTAATTAAAAAGAAAAGAGAGACAAATCAAATAGATATAATAAAAAATGATAAAGAGGGTATCACCACTGGCCCCACAGAAATACAACTAACCATCAGAGAATACTATAAACACCTCTATGCAGATAAACTAGAATATCTAGAAGAAATGGATACATTCCTAGACACATACACCCTCCCAAGACTGAACCAGTAACAAGCTGAATCTCATTTGATCCTCGGCAATGCTAAGATAGGCAAAGTAGCTAGTGTTATTCATGTTTTTTAAATAATGTCAGTGAAATTATAAATCTGATAATATTAATCCCACTGAGCAATATTAAAGCAAAAGCTGAAATCTAGATCTCCTGAGGCCAGCTCCAGGCTTTTAAAAAAATTGTCTTGCTGGAAATCTCATGAAATCATTTGACTTTGGTATAATGGTCATGATAGCACAAGAAGAGGATAGAACATCATGCAATAAAATGACAATTTTATTATTTACAGCACTATTCTAATGGAGTAATTTACCACGCCACTAATCAGTAAACCAAATGGAATGGCTTTCCCTATCTACCTCATGGAAAGGCTGTAAATGTAATTAAACATTTTTTAATCCATCAAACATAAGAGCTCCTTGGAGATTTAAAATAAATATGCCTACATTCAAAGCTGCAGATAAAGTCAAAAGTGCATATGAATTACTCTGTGGTAACTGCAGCCCAGAGGCAGTAAACTTCCATCTGGTTTTTCTGCTTCCCCCTTGCCATTGCTGCCAATACAGGAACTCTTTTAGTTTTTACACACCACCTGCACTCATCCCACAGGCCTGTTCTCCTTTAAATGCCTGGAAAGTAGCAAGCAGAGCAGCAGGTGGGTGTAGCGAGTTTTCTAATCTACATTGATGCTTTAAGTTTATGATGCATACACTTTGATATTACAGAACTCCAGAGAGGAAGTGATCTATCTTAGCAGAGAATCAACATAATGTCCTGCTGTTATCCCTACCAGAAAATGAGGAAAGATTGAGTTGACAACGCTGACAGCTTGAAGACTTCACATGAGGTTCCACACTGGGTCTGTATCCATGTGGATTACATCATTTCAGACCTTCTTTCTGAGGCATGGAAGAGAGCTGAGAAGCCTCAGCTGATGGCAAGAAACAGAGAACACAGAATGGGCAAACCCCCACTGCCAAGTTGGAAATCATAAGAGTAGACACCAAATAGTTAAGCTATATTAAGAAAAGCTTCAGAACCAGAAGTCTTGTAGACAGAGGTTAAAAAACAAGATTCACAAGACAAGAGCCATCAGAAAAGTACTGCAATAACCACAACAGCCAATGAAGTGAAAGACATTTTGGGAGGTCATGGTTTCACTATCATCCTTCTTATTTTCTTTCAATGATTAAACATTGTATATACTGGAAAGGATGAGCAGCATCCACATGTGCCCTGTCATGTTCCTCCTCTGTCAGGAAGAGGATGAAGGTCCAGAAGAGAATTTAAATGACACTTCTTACTCTAAACGTAATAGGAACACATACGGGTTGCTGTGTATTTATTGGAACAACACAGCGGAGCTCACAATACCCTGAATTCAACATTGTTTCCAGGTTTCATTAGATTGAGTATTATGATGGTGAATATCAATTAATAACTTGATTGGATTGAAAGGTGCAAAGCATTGTTCCTGGCTGTGTCTGTGAGGGTGTTGCCAAAGGAGAGTAACATTTGAGGCAGTGGACCAGGACAGGCAGACCCACCCTCAAACTGGGTGAGCATCATCTCTAATAAGCTGCCAGTGGAAAGAGCAGACTTGCTGAGTCTTCCAGACTTCATCTTTCTCCCATGCTGGATGCTTCCTGCCCTTGAATATCAGACTCCAAGTTCTTCAGCTTTTGGACTCTTGGACTTACACTAGTGATGTGCCAAGGGCTCTCAGGCCCTCAGCCACAGACTGAAGGCTGCACTGTTGGCTTTCCTACTTTTGAGGTTTTGGGATCTGGAATGGCTTCCTTGCTCCTCAGCTTGTAGACAGCCTATTGTGAAACCTCACCTTGTGATCATGTGAGTCAACACTCCTTAATAAACTCCCCTTTATATGTACATCTATCCTACTAGTTCTGTCCTTCTAGAGAACCCTGACTAATACAAGTATTAAACACCATATACAAACTCCTCTCTGCATTGATATCTATGCACCCCACAACTGAACCACACACCACAGTTCTGTTAACACTTAATTTGGTTGTTGGGCCATTGCTTGGATGGTGTACTGCATTTTTAAAAGTGTGTAACAATGATCGTTTTGCTTGGAATCGCCTATGACCATGTTAAAAATGGAGACTTCCAGCCCCACTCCCCCACCAGACCTACTGAATCAGAATCTTCAGAGAGTGAGTCTTGGAGCTTTCTTTTAAATAAGAATTGTTACCCGCACTGAAGTCTGAGAATGGGTGAATCTGGGACTCCAGTAATACAATCCAAAGTGTTTACGGGGACTATGAACTTGCTTCTTCTCTGCATTATTTATTCATTTGTTTAACCAGTAACTAGTTGTTGTGCTCTTTCTATGTGTTACATACTAGTTCAGAATAAGAGGGTACAGTATTGAGCAAAACACATGTGGTGCCTGCCCATACCAGGGCACTTACATCCTAATGTATCCTACTGTTTCAGAAGATTACTCTGAAGAGTTTGAGCAGCTGCCACAAGAGTGATAACCAAGCTTCAGGCAGACAGCTTATTAAACATCACTCATATTCAGTAGATCTGGGGTAGATTTTAGGAACCTACAAAATTCACAAACTTTCCATGTAGTTACACCTTGAGAAACCCTATTCTACAGAGTTGAGGTCTAAAATACATAATCTGTTGAATATGTTTAATCTTAAATTAACATATAATATCTATATTTTAAATTCAAAAACGAGCAGATATTTTATATTTGCTCAACAGTTTTCCTTCCAATTGTTCAAGCCACTACTTTTTATGAGTTGTAATTATAAGTATGTATATTTATGTATTAACTCATGTATTTAGCAACTGTTGAGCATCTACTGTGTGTCTGGCTCCCTGATGGACACCAGGGAAAAAAAGATTGAAAAGATCCATCAGGAGGCCGGGCGCAGTGGCTCACGCCTGTAATCCCAGCACTTTGGGAGGACGAGACAAGTGGATCACGAGGTGAGGAGTTCAAGACCAGCCTGGCCAAGAGGGTGAAACCCCATCTCTACTAAAAGTACAAAAATTAGCCAGGCATGGTGGCAGGTACCTGTAATCCCAGCTACTTAGGAGGCTGAGGCAGAGAATTGCTTGCAGTGAGCCAAGATCACAGCACTGCACTCCAGCCTGGGTGACAGAGAGAGACTCCATCTCAAAAAAAGAAAGAAAAAAAAAAGAAAGAAAAAGAAAAGAAAGAAAAAGAAAAAATCCATCAGAAAACTCACAGTTGCACGGGGAAAGAGGTTGTCAGCAATACAGCATTTCCTCAAGTGCTGTGATTGTTATGAACTAAAGTGATTCAGGAGCACAGGGGAAAATGACTAGTTGTGCCTGGGGAATTAGCAATGTGTTCACCAAGGAATTGACACTGAGTCTTCAAAAAGAATCTGACCAGGCAGAAAAACACAGAATGATCCTATGTGCCAGGCATTGTAGGAAGTGTTTTGAAGACATAATCTCCTTAATTTTCACAACATCCTCTGAGGTAAATGATGTTATTATCACAATTTTATAGAAGAGGAAACTGTAGCCAGAGAGGTTACAGGACTTGCTCCAGGTCACATGTTTCGTAAGCGGCTAAGCTGAGTGTCATACCCAGGCTGTGGGATTCCAGAGCCTGTAGGCTTAGTGGCTCTGCACTGTCCCATCATAGACAGTGGGAACCCTATAAGAAGAGCCCAAAGACACAAGGGACCCTGCCGTGTTCAGGGACCTCAACCAGGCACATGAGTCCACAGCAGAACTTAAGTGAGAGGAGAGGGAGGGTAGAAGCAGAAACATGGTCAGGTCTTGATTCTACAAGACACACATAAAAACCAGTCTCAAAACATTACAATCTAATCAAGTTCACTTATGTTTTCAGGAGTCAACACAAGAATTCATTCAGGCTGGCAAAACCACTACTGCAGTAGGTCATAGTTATTCACAGATTTCATATTTGTGAATTTGCCTGTCCACTAAAATGTATTTGTAACCCCCAAACCCATACTTGCAGCACTTTCACAGTCATTTTTGGATATACATCTATACAGAGTGGAGAAAACTTTTAGTGTCCCATTGCACAAGTTCCCAGCTGTGGCTGAACAAAGCCACGCTCCACTTTCTTGTACTCTCATGCTGCAAACAAGTGTGCTTTCTGCCGTTTATTTAATGCAACATTTTTCACTTTTTTTTTTTTTCTTTTCTTGGTGATTTCACTGTTTAAAATGGCCTCCAACCATATTGTTGAAGTGCTGACTGGTGTTCCTAAGAAGAATGCGTTAGAGAAAATATACTTGTTAGATAAGCTTTGTTCTGACATGAGCTATAGTGCTGTTAGCCATGAGTTCAGTGTTAATGAATGCATGCAATATCTTTATACAGAAACATATACAAAACAAGGTTAGACATTGGTTGACAAAAATATGTTGTGACCAGTGGTTTGTAGGAAATTAACCCTATATTTCCTCTTGGAATAATAAATATTTGCTAATTCAGTGTTCCTAGTGACTTTACAGAATAAACTACTACAAATAACAAGAACTGGCTGTATTTGAATTTTCAGAAGTGAAAGGGAATGATGATATCTTTAATATATTGAGCACTTGCTTGAATACTATGCTAAATGTCTTCTTCATGCATATTAAACAATTTTAATTCTTGTCACAACTGTCCAGGAAAGATATTATTGTTCTTCCATAGAAGAGGAAACAAAGACACAGAGAGATCAATTACCATCTCAGGATTTTACAGTAATCAACAGAGCCAGAATTTGAAGCACTGATTTCAAAGCCCAGGTGGTTGTACAAACATCTCTGCCATCATAATTCTGAAATTAAAGAAGTCTGCACATTTATAAGTATTCATCCCATTACATGTTCCTTTAATCAAAGTCATTTTGAATGAGGATATTACTTGTTGGGTCATTGCTCTTCCCTTCTTTACCTCCTTACTTGCTAGTAAGCTGATCCTGTGATTTGGGTGCCTATATTCCTCAGATCCTGATGGGTAAATTGTCAGAATCGAATTTCTTCAGTTTTAAATGTGTAAAGGCTTTCAGGGCAAGGTGAGTACTTAAAATAAATGACCTTGGACCTCTCTGTACTATTTTTGCAACTTCCTACAAAGCTATAACTATTTCAAAATTAAAAGCTTCTTAAAAATTGCCCTGGCCGGGCGTGGTGCACTCATGCCTATAATCCCAGCACTTTGGGAGGCCGAGGCCAGGAGTTCGAGACCAGCCTGACCAACATGGTGAAACCCCGTCTCTACTAAAAATACAAAAATTAGCCGAGCGTGGTGGCACACGCATGTAGTCCCAGCTACTTGGGAGACTGAGACAGGAGAATTGCTTGAACCCGGGAGGTGGAGGTTGCAGTGAGGCGAGATCTCACCACTGCACTCCTCTGGGTGACAGAGCAAGACTCTATCTCAAAAAAAGAAAAGAAAAGAAAAGAAAAGTCTTAAAAATTCCTTACAAACCTGAAACACCATGCTTTCCTGAACTTGCTCTATGTTGGTGCTCAGCACAAAATGATATAATTGTGGGTATTAAATAAACCTCAGAGGACAGGAGCAGTGAGGGCTAATTCTTTGCCTGTGAAGAAGAAGATCCAAGCTCCAGATGGTGATATCACAAGAAGTCCAGAACTATTTAAAGATATTGCATCAACTCTACATAGATACTATGAGGACACTTTTAGAGAAAGGCCGAGTTGATAAAACAGAAGTAGAAGCCTTCTGTATTGCAGAAGGCTTCAACAGTGTTACCATAGTGGGAATGACTTGCTTTAAAATAGCTTCAACTTTCTTTGTGTGATTAACAGAGTGTAACCACCTGTCCAAACATCCAGAGTTATTTTAAGACAAGGTAGTTAGGAAACAATTCAAACTCGTTAAATGCTAAACGCAAAACCAAACAAGAAACCCACATGAAAATTTCCCTAATTTATACACTCCATAATAAGAATACAAATTTAGAAGCCTAAACTACTAATCTGAAATACAACATGCACAACATGGACACATTTGGGATTTCCTGGTTTTAAGGGCATCAATTTTTAGCCAACTCATTAAAATAACTGTTTGGACTTCTAATTACAGTGTTTAAAGCCATAAAATGTTGTCAGTGAAAACTAATGCGTAAAATCGAGCCTAAGCAAAGAAAACGGAAATTCAAAACACTTGAGGCTATCCAGCTATTTTTCCGCCCCACCTTGATGATTCATGAAACCTAACTGGGTAAGTATCGAAGACAATTTCAAGATGTTCTTTATTTAAAATCACAGAGGTAGCAGCCAGTTTGCTACATGAATAGCCATAATATAATGGAATTAACTTCTGGAAACTATATATCTTAGCAGGAAAGGAAGGTCTTTCTTACAAGGTATTAAACAACTGACCAAACTTGTAAGGCTTCACACATATTTAGTAGGAAGACTCCATTGAATATTGATTTGACAGAGTTTCAATCACATTTGTGTTCTTCCTGCTAAATCTCTGATCAAGTAGACTCAAAAGATTGGAAGAAATTTTATCTATGCCAATGATATGCATGTCAAGGATGTTACATTGAAATTTCAAAAGGAACAAGACAAGAAATGTCACCAAGGAAGAGCCAGTTGGCCACTTAAATCCCATGGGGTGACATAGTCCCAATTACTTTTACCTTTTCTTACTCATCACATTTTTGTGTATATTTACCAACATGATTTAGTCAAAAGGTTTGTATTTTACTTTTCTATTTGAATCACCTTGGCTCTGGGGGTCAAATGCATTTTTTTCAAACCTGTGGCATCCAAACAACTGACTTTTATTGATCCAAACTTAGTATTTCCCTGGGAATTATTTGTGAAATGAATCTCAGTATACTGCTAGCATCTTGATGATATTTGAGTTTCAGTCCCTTCTCATGAGGCTTGTCTGATTTAAAACAAAAGTAGCAAGCATATGCTTGAAGTATTTTAGATTAGGAAACTTTCTTCAAGCAAAGACTAACGAATATGTGTTTCTTCTAAACAGCACTTAGGCGTTGTCCCTAGACAAAGCTACTGAAAACTCACTGCAATAAATTGAAAGCTACTTTTGAAAATCAGAAAACTCTAAATTTTGAACAAAAAATGTGAGGTGTAACCTCAATAACAATGGGACCACCTGAAAATAAAAGATTTAGCCATGCTAGCCAAGTATGTTTATGAGTCAATGATTTGTTTCTGCTGATAAATCAGGAAATTCTGCATTTGCCCGAACTATCATAGTCACTGCAGCCATGGTTACCAGGCCACACTGGTTACATTTTCCTTAAATATCATTTCAAGACAACATTATCAGCTTCCAAAATGCTCACGGACTTTTTCTTTGTTCTTTTTTACCATACACACAACTCACCCATCATAGAATTGTGAGACATCATTTCACATTTATACTTTCTCATTTTATTAAAGCTGTCATTTCTAGGGAGTCTAATTTCTTTTTGGTACAGCTTAATTTCTTTTGAGACTCTGAGCCTGGCAGTCCCTGATAATTCAAGTGCCCAAACTCTATTGATAAGCTTCCCTCCTCTTGCCCTACTCTGCCCTTCCCTGTTAAGCTTCCCATATGCCCCGGGCCTGCTTTTCATTTATTGACTGTGTCAAGGTCTTTCCTGTCTGATAGTCTTTGTATTTGCTGTTCCCTCACCCACAACACTCTGCCTCCAGATCCTTACCTGGATAATCTGCTTGCAATTCACTTCTTAATAACCAACCATGGGGGCGGAGCAAGATGGCCGAATAGGAAGAGCTCCAGTCTCCAACTCCCAGCACGAGTGACACAGAATACTGGTGATTTCTGCATTTTCAACTGAGGTACTGGGGTCATCTCACTGGGGAGTGCCGGACAATCAGTGCTGGTCAGCTGCTGCAGCACGACCAGTGAGAGCTGAAGCAGGGTGAGGCATCGCCTCACCTGGGAAGTGCAAGGGGGAAGGGAATCCCTTTTCCTAGCCAGGGGAACTGAGACACACAACACCTGGAAAATCGGGTAACTCCCACCCCAATACTGCGCTTTAAGCAAACAGGCACACCAGGAGAATATATCCCACACCTGGCCGGGAGGGTCCCACGCCCACGGAGCCTCCCTCATTGCTAACACAGCAGTCTGCGGCAATCTAACCGCAAGGCAGCAGCGAGGCTGGGGGAGGG
>NW_016823925.1:1681623-1714251 GCF_001698545.2 Rhinopithecus bieti | reverse complement strand
GTGGCACATATACACCATGGAATACTATGCAGCCATAAAAAAGGATGAGTTTGCGTCCTTTGTAGGGACATGGATGCAGCTGGAAACCATCATTCTTAGCAAACTATCACAAGAACAGAAAACCAAACACCGCATGTTCTCACTCATACGTGGGAACTGAACAATGAGATCACTTGGACTCGAGAAGGGGAACATCACACACTGGGACCTATTATGGGGAGGGGGAGGGGGGAGGGATTGCATTGGGGAGTTATACATGATATAAATGATGACTTGATGGGTGCTGACGAGTTGATGGGTGCAGCACACCAACATGGCACAAGTATACCTATGTAACAAACCTGCACGTTATGCACATGTACCCTAGATCTTGAAGTATAATAAAAAATAAATTAATTAATTAAAAAAAAAAATAACCAACCATGTCTCCTCTCTAGAGAGGTTTGCTCAATGATCCAGTCAAACATGGCCAACCTGCCATACCCCGTTTACCAAACAAATTTCTATCAAATCATCCTCCCTAGACTCATTCTCCTTCCCTGGATTTACCATCATCTAAAATAATACTGTGCGTTAATTTATTTACTTATTTTTGATGTAGCCCAACTGCACTGTATTGCAGTTTGAAGGTGAACCTCAAGCACAAGTTCTCTTGCTGACTTGGAATGACCCAGAAGCAGCCCACAGGTAGGGCCTTCCCCTGCAGAACCTCAGGGGCTTCATAATGAAAGGGCTCTTTCCCCATTCACTGTAATATGAGTATTTATTAATTTTTAAAGAAGTAATTACACATTGTTATAGGCACTTGTTTTATTCCATTTGTGTTGCTATAAAGGAATGCCTGAATCTGGGTAATTTATAAAGAAATAAGGTTTATTTGGCTCACAATTCTGACAGCTGGAAAGTCCAAGATGGGGTATACGCACGTGGTGAGAACCTCAGGCTGTTTCCGCTGATGGTGGCAAAAGGGAAAGGGGAACCATTGTGTGCAGGGATCACATGGCAAGAGAAGCAGCAAGACAGAGGCGGGAGCACCAGGCTCTTTTTAACAACCAGCTCTCACTCAGTAACTAATAGAATGAGAGCTCATTCACTTCCCCACCCCCATGGCATTCATGCATTCATGAAGGATCCACCCCCACGACCCAAACACCTCCCATTAGGCCCCAACTGCAACACTGAGGATCAGACTTACACATGAGATTTGCAGGGGATAAACATCCAAACTATAGCATCAATAGATACACTGTTGAAAAGTTGTGTGTCAATGTTTGCTTTTTAGCAATCACATATTTAACTGCATTAAATAGAAAGTGTGCTATTTAAGAAACATTAATTCAAATTCACTTATAAATTGCTTTTTTCTTGAATTATGGTTTTCTTTGATTAATAAAACAACTATTCATTTTAAAATATTTAGAAAATATAAACGCAAAGAAAAAATATAAATAGCATCTTATCACAATTAACATCCTGGTACTATTTTTATCTGGCCTTTTATTCTGTGCACATAAACCTGTATATTCATTACAAAAGTGAAGCCCTGTGGTGTATGCAATTTAAAATTCTATTTTTTATTTTAATGCTTCATTATATTTTCCTGTGTCATAAAATATTTCCCTAAATAAAATATGTAATAGCTATATGGTACGCCTTCCTTTTTAAATATACCATATTTTATTTAGCCAAGCTTATTATTGAACATTTAGATTCTGACTAATTTTGATTATAAATAAAAATGTTATGAATATTATTGTACACATGTATACTCCAAATTATTCTAAATTCAGATCAAATGTTTCGCCAGTTAGGCCTGTATATCCAAGAAACACAAAAATGATGCTTCCATTAAGGTAAATCTAGATTGGTACTTTTTTTTTTTTTTTTTTTTTTTTTTTAGGCAGAGTTTAGCTCTTGTTGCTCAGGCTGGAGTGCAGTGGTGCTATCTTGGCTTGCTGCAACCTCCACCTCCTGGGCCATCATGCCTGGCTAATTTTGTATCTTTAGTAGAGACAGGGTTTCTCCCTGTTGGTCAGGCTGGTCTCGAACTCCTGACCTCAGGTGATCCGCCCGCCTCAGCCTCCCAAAGTGCTGGGATTACAGGAGTGAGCCACCATGTCCAGCCAGATTGGTACTTTTTAAACAAACAGCTAACACCAAAAATCAAGTGGTGATTCCCAGCCAAGTGATTTTACCAGAGACTCACTGCTTTTCTTCATTAGCGCATAGTGATTTAACAAAATTAGACTGCTTTTACCTGAATGTATAACAGACAGGGTCCAAGATGTTTCAGAGATAGGATAGTCATATGATGTACATTTGTGAGACTTCCATGTTTTTCTACTATTAGATTGAGATGGAGAATTTGATGGTCAGAACTGTAGTCTAGATAAAATCAGCCACAGGATTAGGGAAGATAAAATAATGATTGAAAGATTCTTCATATACTGTGTCCTGGTCTAGTTGGAAGACAGGAACTTTGGCGTCAAACTTAGTGGGTTAGTCTTCTGGCTATATTACTTCTAGAGGTTCAATCATGGGTAGTTTACCTACATTATGAGATTGCTGCAAAGGGAAAATGGAGATGAAACCTATTTCACGGGTTTATTTTAAGGATTAAATGTGGTAAACTCCCAAATCAGTACTTGGCACACACTAGATGCTCAATAAATGTTAGTTCTCTTCTTCTATCAAAGCAAAGCAATGAGTTAGAAACTAATAATCAAATGATCATAACCAAAGTCCCAAGCCATAATCAAATGGGTCTGAAGGTCAGAAAGCAGAGCAAGGCCAAGGTTTAGGGTATAAACAAACAGTAGTAGACCAGGAAGGAAGCAAACGCTGAAAAGGAAGGGGAAGGCAGAAAATGAAGAGTAAAACACACTGATCTGGAGAAGCTGAGAGCATTGTGAAGGGTAGAACCAGGCAGGTGGGGTTGAACAGAGAAAAGGTCTAGGGTGGCTGAGACAACTCTTAGCAGAGAGTATTATATATTTTCTTTAAGGGTGGCTGCTATTCCAACAGAGGAATAGTGAAGGTCTTTAGGGTAAGTCAAAGCACCTGCTTAAGTTAGGTGCAATGGCACAAGCTTCAAGAATGTTAGACAACCTATTCGTCAGTGTCTCAAGAGCAGAGCAGGTGCAGAATAGCTGTGCATCAGTTAGGATGTAATCAAGTGTAAGTAACAGAACATCTGATTAAAATGACTTCAAACATAAACAAATATTTGTCTACTTAACAAGAAGTCCAAAGGTAGATGTGGTTGGTTTGGAAACTCACTGATGCCATCATGGATGCAGGCGCTTTCTGTCCTTTAAGAAAACTGGCTTGTTTTTGCCAGAAATGGCCACACACATGGTCACAAAATAGCCAGCTGCAGTTCCAAACATCACACGGCAATGTCTCAAGCAGGAATCAAGATGAGTGGTGGGGAGAAAAAAGGCCTTCTCATTAGTTCTCTCTTATACACTCTGAGAAGTCCTCAAAAGATTTTCAGTTATGTTGCAGTGGCTTGAATTGTACTGTGGTACCATAGCTATTCCTGGACTGATAACTAGCCAATATTGCTGTTCTCCTCTTAGACAAATCATAATTCCTTGCACCAATCCAGGTACTTAGAAGGGAAAACAAAACTAGAGTTCTCTTAACATGAAAGAAGCTGATTCTGGGTATTGGAAAGATCACCAGAAATGTGCCACAGGTTACAAGATAGTAAAAAGAGTACTAGATTTAGGCCAGATGACCTGGGCATTGTCCTCGCCTCTTTGTAAATCCACTGCTCAGGCATGTCATTCATTCTTTTGTACAACTGGACAATAATACACTCACGAGGATGTATTATTATGTTGTGAGGGTTAAACAAGACAACACATGTGAAAATGCTTTGTAACTTGCATGTGAAAGATCACAGGTGTGACTCCAGTTGAATGACAGCAAGGCATTTGCTCTCAGCTTATGTCATCTGTAAGACAAGTGAAGGTTCATTCAAGAGGAAAGGCACTCCATGGTACCATTAATATTATCACAGCTTTTAGAAGCATTGGCAGACAAAGCATTGTAATTGGTAATATATACTAACTAGCAAATTGGGTGGCCTGGAACTTTTAAAAGCCTACTGAGCCTACCTTGAAGCTATAACATTGAAAATTGTTTACAGTGTATCTGACACAGTGGAAGCCACTTTAAATATTCTGGGAAAGACAGGAAAGTCTAGAGTGAACCCCAGCAGGAAAATAACTTGTCAAAATCTCAGCAGGAGCAATTTTCAATTTATTCGAACTCTCAGAATTATATGCTTCAGTTACTCCTGGAACAAATCTCCATGCATGAATAAACAGATAAATGCAAGGGAGACAAACCAGATGTTTTCGTAACCTGTTCTCTCAAAGGAATCTGCTAACAGCAGTGCGAAGGTGACTGTTACCTGTTTCCCGATTAATCAACCCCGCAACTTGGCAGTGACAGGAGGGAAAACATTCAACAGCCAGAAGACTGCTGTAACCATCTGATCGGACTCAGAGTTTGAAAAAGTGTCTGTTGTTGTGCCCAGGCTTTATTGATTTCTTTGTGGCAGTATCATGGCCTCCTGGAAATTGCTTTGTTAATTATTTACATGTGGGATTGAGAACTGGAAGTTTTTGGGTCAAGATGGTTGGGTAATGACAGAGGGTCTTCAAGCTGCCAGGACCTCCCTTTCTAGAGTGTAGAGGAAGGAGCATAATTGGGTACCATGGTGATCCCAGTAACCTTGTCCCTGCCCAGGGCAATCGGCAGATGGAGGAAAAGACTCAGAGGGCTGGACCAGTCTGTCCCTTCTGCTAGTCACCTCTAGGCCTCAAGCTTTCCCCCTGGTTCTCCTACCTCTGTACACTCATGTATTGTCACCCAGCTAAATGTCACAACACATGAGTAACTTAACATTATCACCTTTCTCTTCTGGTCATTATATCTCTTCTACAATTACTGCTTTCCCTTTCTGAATCCACTTTTATCATAGCCTCCCCTGGAGATGCTGCAGTTTTAAGGCCAAGAGGACACTGTTGCTGCTCAATTCACTATTATTTATACTATATATGTGCTAGAAATGGGATAGGAGGTAGGAACGATAAGTGAATATATTGAAAGGGGGTGTAGGAGAACCAGAGTGATGGTGGAGATAGAAATAGTCGTGAAAGCAGGAGATTAGTTCAGGTCAGCTTAGCCAATATTTTGGAGTTCCTTGTAGGTGCAGACGCTCCACAAAATTTTGGGATTTAAACAATGAATATAAAGTTGGGAAGTATGATGGTCTAATGAGAGTGTCAGGAACATTCACAGATTTTTATTTTAAAGTGTGGTAAGTGAAAAGAGATATGTACACTTGGGGTGACATGGGGAGACGTGGTGCCTGAGTTAAGTCTCAAAGGAGGAATAAAATGAGCAAAAGAGGGAACAGTGTTTCAGACAGAGGGACAGATAGATGAAAGGAAAGACACAGAGGCAAGAAATGAGGTAATGCAGAAACAAGATTCGTAAAGCAAAAGCATTTTCTGTGCTCAGAATCGCAGAATGATTAAAATCATGCCACAAATTTATATTTCAAAATAACACCTAGTTTACATACATTATCTCATCTAGTTCTTGTGGCAGGCCTATGAAAGATAGGTACTGTTTTTGGTGTTTGTTTGTTTGTTGAGACGGAGTTTCACTCTTGTTGCCTAGGCTGGAGTGCAGTAGAACGATCTCGGCTCACTTCAATCTCTGCCTCCTGGGTTCAAGTGCTTCTCCTGCCTCAGCCTACTGAGTAGCTGGGATTACAGGTGCCTGCCACCATGCCCAGCTAATTTTTATATTTTTAGTAGAGACAGGGTTTCACCATGTTGGCCAGGCTGGTCTCGAACTCCTGACCTCAAGTGATCCGCCCACCTCGGCTTCCCAAAATTCTGAGATTACAGACGTGAACCACCATGCCTGGCCAGGTACTATTATCCACATTTTACACTGGATAAAACTGGGGTACAGAGAAATTATTTCAACAAGGAAGGATCAGGTCCAGCAGAGTCTTCTGGTTTTATCTTCAGGGCCCTCTACTGTGCATAACTTCTGCTTTTTAACAGAATTTTAGACCAGTCAAGAGAAGAGCAATATTTAGGTACCATATAATCCAGTGACCTCAAAATTTTGAGCATGACCAGAAGAAAAATTACTTTTTCATTTCAATCTAGTATCCCTAAAACCTATATGTAAAAGTAGCACTGAAAAGTAGCACTAAAGAATACTTAGAATATATAATGCTCTCTGGTATTTTCTGCTCTATTCTGTTTCAATTCATTTAAATAAAAAATGCCAGCCACTACCACTAAATTAATTTTAGCCCCAGTAGACATTTGAGAAATTGGTTGTATTCTCAGCTAGAGATGCTGAAACTGCATTCCTAAGGAAGGACATGTGCTGCTCTACATCATCCTACATAGGGATAAGGTCCGTTCAGCACTAATTTTTCTCCTGTATAGTCCAAGTATTTTACCCATCCTACCTTAGCTCATCCAATGCCAACAACCACAGGAAGGAAGTTCTTTCATTCTTGCCATCTCACGAGTGCAGGAGCAAAGGTACAGAAAGATTAAGCAGCAGGTTCGTCCATGCTGCACAGCTAGTTGTAGGAACGACTGACCCCCAGGCCAAGAAAAACCTTGTTCGGGTTCCTTTTAATTTTGATGTGTAGCTCTCTTACATGTGCATTGAAATTATTGGACTCTTCTCCATTTTGTTCCCCCAGAACCTTTACAGCTTCAAAGCCACACTGAGGGATCTGGCTGAGAGAATGCATTAAAATACCTCAAGAGCTCTGTGTTGATTTGAAGAAATCCAAAGATTTCAGGATCACTAAATTTTGGAAATTATATCAGAATAACTCAATATTTGCTAGTATTGATTTGATCCCATCAATTCTTTTCTGTTTCTGCAGAGCCAAAACAGTCTCTTGATATGTAGAAAATTGCAACTGCTTTACTAGTGGCAAAGGCCATTGGCTTCTATTAATTTATGAAGTACAGACAATTTTTGTGAATAGTAAAATCTACCAAGTTGACAGATGATTACCAGGGAATTGTAATGCATATCATAGGGTACATATTTTCATGTTAAAATCCTGCTATTTCATTATCTCTAAATATTTGACCTTCTTGACAGTAATTTTCCAGTAATTTCATTGCTATGTTCACACCCTCAAAAGAAAGTAAAAGTGTTTACCAGGGTCTGGTCATTTAGAATCAAGCTTGCCCTGAGTGGCAATGTCAGAGTTCAGAATAACATTTTTTAAAAAGAACTGGACTTTAAAAGGGGAACTATAACTTTAAGTAGTTAAAGTAGAACTTAGAGGATTCAGGATATTCAATATATGGTTTAATGAAGTCTCACTGACAGAGAATCAATCGTTAGAAAAAAAGCCTTGGCTTTCCTCCAAAGCTACAAAAATGTATGAGACAACATTAAGAGATTCCAGAAAACACAGAGAAAGGTTTTGAAAATATGGCATGAATTAAGCACAATCCTGCTTGCTCTTTTACCTTTTCCTTTTCCTGGGAGTCACTTAGACAATCTGGGCAATGATTGATTGTTCTTACTTGCTGTTACTTTTCAAGCTTAATAAATTGCCATAAAACTCGAGTCCTTAAGTGCTGTCACTTGAATAAGTAGTAAGGTTTTTCCATCCCACAATCCAGGAAATGACTTCACCATCCTTAAGACAAAAGTCAGGAATCCTTGTTGAAAATATTTTGCAAAAGGATCAGAAGAGATATTTTTTCACCTGGGTTCTGATCCTGGCTCACTACTAACAAACCACATGGCCTTGGATACATCACTTCCCCTTTTAGGGCCCATTTCCTGATCGGTGAAGTCAGAGGACCAGGCAGATAATCTGAGCTTCCTTCCAGGTGTGACTTGAGGTCTCCTTTTCTCTTGCTCCTTTAACTCCTTCTTCCCAAAGCACTGGCTTACTCAGGTCCCTGAATATGAAATTAATATTTTCTTCCTTGTATCCAGGTACTTCTTGCCCTTCCTGAGGGGAAATTCTACCTCTTTAATACTAAAGACTCCAGCAGCCGAATCAGCCTTCTTGGGTTTCTCTGAGAAAAAGCAGGTTTCAATAAAATGCTGTCAATTGTCAGTCAATAAAAGGCTTCAAGACAGACTCTTGGATTTCCAAGGACATATTTTCTGGTATCTTCAAATTCCCTGGTACACAATAGGCAAGTCCACTCCTCATTTCTTATCAAATTTGCCTGTCTCAACCCCGTTTTACTTCCAAACCTTTTTTATTTCTTCTAATGCTTACCCTGGTTTTCACTTTTTTTCTGTCAGTGGTACTTATTTTTCTATCTGAGTTCTCCTCGGGAGTGTATCTCATTTATCACAATTGATGGACAGCTCTCCTAGGCCAGAATCATGCCCCCGACATCACATGCCTCCATCGTGCCCAGCATAGCAAACCCCGCTGAGGGAGGCACCAAACGTTACTCGCTGAGCTTTCAGTCAAAGGCAATTTGTATATGGACCACAATTTTGTAATAAATACACACATACATACATAAAAACGAAACTTGTAACTGGTCAAAATTTAAAAGAAAACTGCAATGGATGAAGGAAAGTTGAAGTGGCAGGTAGAATTAACAATGTTCCCAAATATTATTATTTCTTATATATAATAGAACTCAGAATTATATTCAAAAGGCAAAGTCATTTGTAACAGCATGAATGAACCTGGAGAATGTTATGTTAAGTGAAATAAGTCAGCTACAGAAAGGTAAATGCCAGAATTTCTCATATGTGGAATCTAAAGAAGTTGAACACACAGAAGCAGAAGGTAGAATAGATGTTGCCATGGGTTGGTAAGAGCATTGGAAGATGTTGGTCAAAAGATACAAAGTTTCAGTTGGACAGGAGAAATAAGTTCAAGAGCTCTATTGTACAACATGGTGACTATAGTTAATAACAGTGAATTGTACACTTGAAAATTGCTAAGAGAGTAGACTTTAAGTTTTCTCACCACACACGAACAAAATAGTAAGTATATGAGGTTATGCATATGGTAAACAGCTTGATGTAACCATTCCACAATGTATACATATTTCAAAACATTATGTTGTATGTGTTAAATATATTTAATCTTTGTCAATTAAAATAAAAAAGTAAAAATAAAAGGATTAAGAATTTGAAAAGAACAAAAGACAAATAAATTCTAATAATTTGATAGAGATTTATGATCCAATAATGGACACACACATACACACATACATTCACAGCTACATATCTGTGTGTATAGTATATGTACATTTTATATATACACACACACATGTATGTACAAGGTAGATATACAAGTATATGTACAAAGTATGTATACATATGTCATGTATACACACATATATACCTTGTACATATACCTGCATATGTGTACACATATGCACACTTGTGCTGTTTATGTAGAAAGAGAACAATTTCACTTGATTTTCTTCTGTGAAATTTTCAAAAATCCTCTAAGAGGGAAAATCTCAATTTACAGACATGATATGATTATGGCAGGCTGATTTATTGCACTATTAAATTGTGCTTTTCCTTCCTATAAACTTCCCTCTCCATTCATTTCACTTTCTTGCCTCAGGAATCATGGCTCCCTGTAGGGGAACAGAGTGAATGTGCCTTTGACAAACAACAAGGATGAGAGGGGACATTCTTTCAGCCTGGGAAAGAGAGAGACCTCTGCGAGGTTCTCAGAAAGAAGGGTTTTCTATTGTTTGGAAACTTCCCCTGTAGGGAAGTCACAAAACCCCAAAAGCCATAATACTGTGTTCCACTTTCTGGGGCCAACCTTGCCAGAGATTCTGGAAGTCCACAGATGGCACCGAAACCACAGCATCTGGAGACGAAGTGTCCCTGTAGCCCAGGACAGAGGGTGTCCCAAGGTAGATTGATGCGTCTGCCTGGAGGGGCTCCTCTAGTGCTTCGGACAGATACAACCTAGGCACCCTAGGCCTTTCATCTCAGGGGGTAAGGAACCCAAGAATGAAAGTTTTGAACTTTCTACCAGTAAGAGGAACAGAGAGACTTTACAGAAAATAAACAAATGCAGTGCTTCCTGCTCACCTGAATTTTCAGGCTCCAGTTCTTTTCTACTGCTTTCCATACGCAATATGTACCATATAAAAGTGTTAGTATTTTCTTCAATATCCAGTTTGTAGACAATAAATTATGTTAGGTTAGTTTTTGAGAGAGGAGATGGGATATAGGGTAAGGAGATATTCTACATCCAGTGAGTATTCTGTATAACCAGAAGGATTTCTAGATGAAAACTCAAGTAAATGACATCTTTTTATTTATATAAGATATTGCAAAACTGCCAACAAAGCAGCTATCTCAAAGTCAAATGAGAAAATCGTCCTGGGAGTCCCTGTCACCAGGTATTATATTTGCAGTATTAAACAACTCACAGCAGGACTGCCTTTGGAGAATGGTCACCTTGCACATGTCAGCCAAAACAAAAATAAAACCCGAACCCTGCTTGTCAGTGATGTATGGCCAAAAGACTGGAGGTATTCTCATGATGTCCCAAGAGTCTGGGTCCCCTGGTTTTTATTTTAGCCACACTGCCTTCTAATAGGGTCCTGGTGACCTGAAATACTGTTGCCCATCACCTTTCCCTGGCCTCTACAGGATCCTCATACACTTATATTTGCTCTAGACTTCTTTCTTGCCCCACCCAACACAAATTTTCAGCTAGGCTAAATAGAGAAAACAAAGGCTCTGAGGTCAAGAGGACCAATATTTGAATCTTGTCTGTATCCTTTATTTACTATGATTTGGGCTAAATCACTTAACATCTGTAAACCACTCATCTGTTAAATAGAAATAACAATTCCTGCCTACTTGCCATAAATAATTGTGCTGAGGAGCAAATGAGGTAATGTATGCAAAAAGTTTTATAATTGCCAACATGTGCTAAAAATGTAAACCATTCTTATAACTTGACCTACAAACTGAGGGTACTTCTCTCCATCATTTGTCCCTGAGGAGAAGATCTAATAAATACTTTTATACTAAACGTATTGTGCTACACGGGGCACTTGTGCTTTAATAGAGAAACATGCCTAATACAAAAGAAAGCATCTTTAAGTATTTCAGGATGCTGGTTGGATATTTTTGGATGGTGGTTTTCCTTTTTCCTTGTGCCTCTGTTATCAGCACATACACATAACACATGTGGCCAATATTTCTCTTACCTCCACAAACAACCTCACTCCTAATTTCTGATCATTGCTTGTATAGCAATAATAATTGCAGAAAGAAGGCTGGCTTCATAGCATTTATGCAGAACAGGCCAGCCCTTGCCAATTCCTGTGGGCCAAGTCATAAAGTTTTGATGACTGCCAATTTGAAAACATAAAATACTGGAAATTAGTTTTAACACTTCCTCAAGAGGGTGCCTGATCCCCTTACTGGAATTTAAACTGGAAGTTGGCTCCAGCTATCTGTTAAATGGCCACAGAAATTCCCTTGTTGATTCCTAACGGCCAGTGATAATATCAAGGCTATTTCTCTTCCCTGAGGGGAAGCTGGGAGACTGCAATTCCCTACTGAGGAAACGAACAGATGTGCAGTGTCAGTCCAGGGAAAGTGTGCAAAGAAAGAAGAGGCAGTGCTTAGCATATACGGAGGTAAAAGAGGCCCCCAAAGTTTTATGGATCTTCATTGATAATAAGTCTGCCAAGAATTCAAACTTTATGTGTTTTATGGACTTTTTAGTATCTTAGCATTGGCTTGAGTCCCGATATTTTGTAGAAACTCTGTCTCCCTCTCTCCCTCTCTCTCTTACCACACATGCACGCATGCACACAGGCACACACACATGTGCAAACAAATATATTATTTGGAGTGGCTGTTGTGTTCCTATTTTGAAGTCCTGGAAGATGGTGTTTAGCCACTTGCATACTAATTCTCCTGTCTTCTTATATTCCGATTTTTCAGTAATCTTTGGCTAAATGTAAGTTTTATTACAACATTGAACCTGAGCTGCATCCAACAGCAGCTGCCTGAGATGCCCACCGGGCAGGAGCAGAGGTGCAGGGCTTGCCAAATGAGAAGGTCAGCAGTAGTGACCCATCCACTGGTCCATTGGCCTAAGTGGTAATCCTGCTGTCCAGCAACTGAAATGATGGAGTTGGAGTAGACAACTGACCATCAGAATCAGGGGCTGGGCAGGGGCAGGGAGATACATGAAGTCTAGCCAGAAGGAGGACACCTGTATAGATAGGTGGTGTGGGAGACTCAGTCTATGAATGTGATGCACCCAACAGGGTACCTTTGGGGAGGCTTAACCAGATATGACACTTTGCGTGTGCTACTACTCTCAACTTGCTTTCAACATTTATCCCAATTAGTAAATACCCACAGGCAGATTTGTTCATTATTTAATGTAATATCTTTTGAAATATAGGCTTGGCTAATCTATATGTCCTAATTTCTAAGAATATAAACCCAGCATTGGTCAAGATCCAATTAAGATTATTCCAATCAACAGAAAATAAGTATCAGAGTCTTCACATGAGCTTCTAACATTAGAGAGAGGTGCAAGAAGTATGTTGCTTTCCCTTGTGAATTGAGGCTAGTAAATGACTAGGCTTAAAGTTAAGGAGAAAAGAGGAAAAAATAAATTCAATCCATATCTTGTATGTATACTAAAATCAACACCAAATGAGCCACAGCCTCCAGATCTAAAATTGTAAAACTTTTAGAAGAAAACATAAGATAATTTTTTTTACCTTGGCTTAGGCAAAGATTTCTTAGAGACAACACCAAAAACATACTATTTCAGTAAAAAAATTGAAAACTGGACTTCATAAAAGTTAAAACCTCTGTTCTTTTCAAGACTCTGTTCAGAGAATGAAAAGATAAACTACATACTGGGAGAAAATATTTGTAACCAAACGTTTGTAAAAGGACTTGTATTCAGAAAATGAAGAGAACTTTCAAAACTCAGTAATAATAGACAACAATTGCAAAATGGACAAATGATTTGCAAAGACAATTCACTCAAGAATATATTAATATACCAGTGACAAAAAAAGCAGAGGCTGCATGTCTTTAACCATTAGGGAAATTTGAATGAAAACCACAATAAGATAATACTATGTTCTTCCTAGAATGTCTGAGCAAAAAACGTTAGACCCACCACCCCCCAAAAAAAGGCACAGTACATAATTCTATTTATACAAATTCTAGAAAATGAAAGATAACCCAGAGTGGCAGAAAGTAGATCGCTTGATGCCTTTGGATGGGGGTGGGTAGGAGAGTTGGGCATGAGGCATTTTGGGGGATATGTTCCTTTTCTTGATTATGGTGATGATTTGCTAGCCTCAATGTATCTGCCAAAATATTTGAAATTGTACACCTCTAACATGTGGAGTTTATTGTATGTCTATTATACTCAAAGCTGTTTAAAAAGACAAAATACCGAAAAAAAAGGTGGCATTTTTTTCCATTGTCAATGTTACAAAACACATATAAACCGGGATTCTGAGGACAAATAGGCTTAAGATATAATAGAAGACACATGGAAGTCTGTAGTGGCTGGCAATGTCTGGAATTTTGTAACTCAGTTTCCCATCATGTAGATCATGAAATGCCGAATAAGGGCTTCTAAACAGATAAATTTCCTTGATACTGACTAATCATCTGTGTTGTTATGATTATGGAAGCTGGGTGAGTGGGAAGATAGATCTGAGACTCTACTATGCTATGGTTGTGAGCTGCTCAGTGTGTGTTTGTGTGTGCATAAGGGAGAAAGACAGAGACAGAGAGAGAAAGCAAGTTTTCTTCTCTGACTCCTGCAGGAAGGGAGCCAGAACCTTTGCCCATATGATGTCAGGAGGTAATGTCAGGAGGATGATGAAATTGGTCAAATGTGCTGTGGTTCTGCAGGCCTGACCTCTGTACACTAGTTAGATTTAAATGGGCCACAGCTCCCAGAAGAGAGGTCCTTCTGGTATTTACTGCCACCATCTGATGGCCTCTCAAAGCACAGAGCCTGGGAAGCTGGCAGGAGTCTTACTGCCTTCTGCTACTATCCTTGATTGACCAGGTGGAATAGAACAGAGCATCTACCAACACTGGGATCCTATTTTCCTTTGATTGAAATTGTGCTATTATTCCTTCCATTGACTTCAAAATTATGTTTGATATTACTGTATGAATAGATAAACTCTGTAGCTATGAAAATAAACAATGTTTTCCTGAGCAGAGTGTTTAGGAGTTTTGAAAGACCAAAATCACCAAATATTCTCTCACATTTTTCTATAGCTTCAACTGTGGAACAAAGATCATATAGGCAGTGTGTTTATTTATGCTCACTAGATTATTTCTATAAACTTCTAAACCAATTTGTTGTGGTTGCAGTTCCATTGTACCGTTCAGGGAAATGAAATATAACTCTATTTACCCAAATTGCCTACTCATCCAATTTTTAACATCTTTCTTGCTGGTTTCCTCTAAATCCTTCTACCCAAAAGCGCCTTAGAAGAATTTTGCTTCCATAATTTTTTTGAAAATTCTATTAAAGAAAATATTTAAATATAGATAACATTATAATGGAGCCATCAATTCTTCCCTTTATTTCTAGCTACGATTGTCAACATTCACTCATGTTTTGAAAGTCAGGTGTAAAATAGGCCTATGAAGGTCTGCCTTCCATTAAAATGCCTCTTTTATCAATCCTGAAGCCACATACCAAGAGCTGACTAAACACATCATAAAGGCTGTTAATTGCTGTAGGAAAGTTGCTCTGTCGTTTGTAAAGCTTTCTTTTATTAGCCCCAGATTTCTCTTTAGTGAAACTCAGGTCACTCTCTTACAGCAGCCTTGTGACAAATAAAACCAAAAAGAGCATCAGTCAGCCACGCAGATGGCACAAAGTGTACATCATTGCGTATTCAGTGCTGCTCCGGCTGCTGACACTGAGGACACATGACTTTTGGCTTTGAAAAGCTGTAATCTAGAAGGAAAGCAAGGAAAAAGTAGATAAGTGTACACAGGATATAAATGGTGGCACTAAAGTCAAGGGCATCAGTTTTATGGCCAGATTCCTTCAGTCCATATTACAAATCTATCACTTCCAAGGTAAGTGACCTTGGGTAAGTTACTTCAAGCCTCTCTGCCTGTTTCCCTCAATGCAAAGTAAGATTATTATCTAATTTAAAGGATAGTTGCGATGATCAGATAAATGAAGACATATAAATGCTTAGAACAATGTCTAGCAAGTACTCCTTGGTAAATGTAAGCTATTATTACAGTTCTTATCAAGGCAGAACAACCAATACAATTTTGAGTAAGGCCTGATTTTTTTTTGCAGGGGGAAGGGGGCAATAAAATGTATTTGATATTTGATCTAAGGTCTCACATCTTCCATGATCAGGTGCTTAGCTATCTTTGCAGCCTATCTTCAGTCACATTTTGCTAATATGTTGCATTCTATTTCCATTCAATTACTTGTTATGCTTTAACCAACCATTTGTTCTCCAATACAAATTGTATATTGAAGGAAATATGGGACGGTGCCATGCAGTGACACAGAGAGGTGTGTGAGCTCATGAAATAGAGAAGCTATCAGGTTGTTGCCCACATGGCCCAACAGTGTGGTCTTCAATCCTTAGGGAATTCACTGCAAGCATTTCTCATTTAGAAGCCTGATTTTGTTATCCCACTGCAAGTGGATACCTTGCTGGCGGTCAAATTTACAAACTTAATGTAGTGGGCTAAATAGTGATCCCAAATATATTGAGTCCTTATCCTTGGAACCTATAAATGTTACCTCATTTGGGGAAAAACAGTGTTTTTACAGATATGATTGACTTAAATACCTAATGATGGGGAGATTGTCCTGAATTATCTGGGTGGGCCCTTAACGTCATCACAAGAGTCCCTATAAGTTAAAGGATGAGGTAGGTGTATTGCACACAGAAACATACACACACACACACACACACAAAGAAAGGCAGTGTGATCATGCAGGCAGAGTCTAGAGTGATGCAGCCACAAGCCAAGGAATGCTTTTAGTCCCCAGAAGCTGGAAGAGTCAAGAAATAGATCCTCCCATATTGCCTCTGGAGAGAACATGGTCCTACCAACATCTTGGTTTCAGCTCAGCTCATTTGGACCATGGCCTCCAGAACTGTGAGAGAATAAGTTTTCCTTGTGTTAAGCCACCAAGTGTGTAGTAATTTGTAACTGTGGCTATAGGAAACTAATTAGGTACGTTTGCACTTACCAAAGTCAAAAAACTGATGTACAAAAGCAGAATGTCGGTTTTTTAACAAGGATGATGATTTTTACTGTCTTAGGGACCTGAACACCCAAACCCATATCATAGGACATTCACTCCAGGGAGGCACATAACTATGGAAATCCCAACACTCATCAGAAGTTTTCCCAGTGAACATGCAATCAGATGAATGGCAAGTCAAAGGCTGAGATAGCCTATGAGTACTGCCCCAAACTGAACGTGGACTTGCAAATGGATGGAGGATGTGTGAAGTTCTTTAGTGGGACCCTCTTATCTCCCATGAGCACTGACAAGCACTCACCCTACTCCCTCTTTCCTCTGTCTTTGTGACTCAAAAATCCCCCGCTGGATGAGCACACATTATTTCTTTAGATAAATTAAGAAATTTAATCAGGTTAGAAATAAAGACTGTCCTCAGGCCTGGGAGCCATCTGTTTGAGTTAAAAGATGGTTTTTGTATTTGAAGTTTAAATCTCCAAAAAGATGGTTTTTGTATTTGAGTTAAAAGATGGATTTTACATTTGAAGCCAGCTCATGTTCCTTTTTTCCAAGTTCTTGAGACCCAGCCACACCACTGCCTCCTTCAGCTGTCTCTATGGACATCTTCTCCAGCTGTGCCTTCTTCCCAACCTTATCCTCATTTATGGACTGTACACTGAAATATCTATTTCCCAGCACAGAGTTCTGTCCTGACTTACCAATATCATGCAGGGACACAGAGAAGAAATATGTGTGCTCACAAGGGAGAAAAGATACCAGGTCATCCCCATGTGGCCCCACAGGGTGGGCTTCAGTCCTTAGTATATCCCCAACAGTCAATCACCTATGCTCAGCTCCACTGTGGTTGTCCCATTAGTGCTTCAGACCCAAATTGAAATAATGCTTTCTATTTGTCCCTACTCCCAGAAATAAGAAGATGTGAGAGAAGAACAATTTGTTATTCTTCCTGTATTTATTAATTCATGACAAGGCAGCAGTCCAGTAGCCAACCATACCCTTTATATCTTCACCCAATGTCATATATATATATTTTATATCTATTATATATGTTATATATAATATATATGTGATTTATCATGGTATATGATTGGATCAAACATATGTATATATTTATATACGCTTGACATTGGGTGGAGATGTATATGTATCACAATATACACATGTTTGACCCAATCACATACCATACTATATACATATATTCCCTTTCCTCTATATACATGTACATATTCTCCTTCCTCACACACTCATGGATGTGTCCATTGCTGGGATCCTCATCAACTCTTGCTTAGATCTCTTTGCCTAGAGATTCAACCACCTCTCAAATATTTTCTGCACTGCCTCCTTCTAAATCACAAATCTTTATTACATCATCCTCCAGTTTAAAATCCATCAATAATCCCCATTGCATTCAGGATAAAATCAAAATCCTTAACATTTTTAAAAAAAAAGAAAAAAGAAAAAAAGGAGCTGCTGACATTCCTTCTCTTGCTGAACCGTCTTCATCTTTCATTACTGCTTCTCAAAGCCAGCCTAATACTCGCCTGTGCACACTCACCTCACGTTTCATTCCTGAAGTGTGGTTCTTGCTCTCATTTCTGAGCTGCACATGCGACTCTCCCTTCTTAGAGCCCTCCCACCTTAGGCTTGCCCACACCACCGAGTAAATTTTTTTATCCTTTAAAGGAGCTTGCTTTTGTATTATCAAGAAAACATTCTGTAATTCAACAACTATTTATTGAGTTCTCATGGCCACGGTTCCTGCACAATCATCTATCAAAGCTTTTATTTCAGTGCATTTCTCAGTGTGCTTCTACAACTAGAAACAAATCTTGAGGTCAGGAACCATTATGACTCACTTTTTATAGTTTTCTACCCAATAGAATGATTGGGTGAAACATACATTGTGAAGGAATGAGTGAGTGGATGGATGAATGAATGAGTGGAAAAGGTGTGAGTACTTGAGAATATTTAATGTGCTAATTTAATATCTTTAGTTCCAAAAGCTACATGTCCTTTAATAAAAGTATAATTTATGAAAACCTAGAAGAGCTCATTTTTAAGGCTAGAAATTCTGCATCAGGAAGAGGCCTATAAAAGAGAGATTTTGGAGGGCAGGAGACAGTAATATTTTCCCAAAGCCCTGAAACCACACCATGTGAGGCAACTGCACCCTCCAGCAATGGTTCTGAGCATCACTATGATATCTACATATGCATGCATGTCACTAACATAAAAACCTCCGGCTTCATCCCAAGACTGACTGATCAACTTGCTCATTTACTTTACTGCTCCCCAGTGCATCTTGGACACTCTGAACCAGGATAGTTCCCCAGATTTTCTGGGCACTTCCACCTAATTACATGAATTTCCTCTGCTTAATATGCCTTCCCCCATCCTTGTCTGCTCAGCCAGGTTCTACAATGTAGTGGAGAAACCTGAGATTTGGGAATTGGGATTTGCGTGACCTGGCTTCAAACTCCTGCTAATTACTCATTTACTGTGTCACCCTGGCCAAATTATATCTCTGAACTGCAGTTTCCTTATCCATGACACCCAGCTAATCTCATGTACTTTGTAGGGTATCCATATGGAGTCAATGAGATGACAGGGATTTACCACAGAAGAAGTGAAGAACTAAAGCTCTGCCTTTGAAGGGAGGTTCTTAAGGAAGAATTCAAGTGTTTCCATCCAAGAAAGGTAAAATCAACAGAACACAAGAGAGAAAAAAAATGGCCTTTGAAAGAAAAGTTGATGTTGCACAGACAAAAGGAGTGTCTCTCTCTGCCCTTCACTGTAAGAGTTTAGGATTTCCTTTCACCAGGAAGATTTTAGAATGTCTCAGCCATCCAGGTGGCAATTGAGGCTATGCCTCAGGCAAGGAAGTCACTTCCTGCTTCTGAAAAGAACAGAAATGAGTTTTAGTTCTACAACTGTGATCCTGAGATGGTGAGCTGAGCAAACACTCCCACCTACCCCTTGAGAATTGTGGATGAAATAAAAGAATTTTTTGTTTCAGATAGAAACAAAATCATGGTGTGATTTCAGTGCTTTGGGGAAATTTTGGTTATGGATAGAAACACAAATTTCCTAGGTCACAGGATTCCAGTCTGTATTATTTCTTTTGCTTCTTTCTAGCTGTTTGTTCGAGGAAACTTCCAGGCAGTTGCTAAATCTACAATCAGATAACTATGCTAAGTGTATCTGTGTACTTTATTTCAAACACTTTTAGGTGTGCTTGGGGTGAGCAAAATGGCGGGGGGGAGTTTGGGTACCCAAAATTCATGAAATCAATAGCATGAGGAGACTTGTTTCAAAATGCTGTGACAAGGGTGTTCACATCTGACAAAGGCCTTACACCGTGCCTAGTATCCAAGAGGTATTAAAACAATGATTGCTGCATTCATCTTAATCACGAGATAATCTTCCTCCTATCATTTTTAAGCCAATGAACCAAATGGAATCTCAACCATATTGTTATACGACCATTAACTATGCAAGGGCTCTCCCTCAGCCTTTGCTTCCCACCTCCTTGCCTGCCTCTCCTGCCTTCTAGAACATTTTCTACCATCTCCACTTGTTTCTCACACCTTCCTCCCCTTGCAGCTTCCCCACACACCCACACTGCAGCCTCCGCCCCAGCTGGCTGCTTGCCATGGAAAAGGCTCAGCAGACCACCAGCCACCTCCCAATTGCTGCCTCCGCCATCACCCACAAGAAAACAGCTCTCAAAATACCCAATGAAAGTGCTGCTGGCTCTTGGAGTTTGCCTCAAATGTTACTGCTTCTAAAAGTTCAAAATAAACAACTTTTAAATGCCCCTTAGTTCTGAAAATACCAGGCCCGAGATCACTTCTTTTCATTTGCATTCTAATGGACTCTAAAATGCTTCATGAAAATAACTTGGAGACTAATGGTCATGGATATTGATTTTTTCAGGAGGGAGGGAGCATTAAATAAGAATTTCAGCATAATGAATTGTAGCTGAACAAAGATGTAAGCCAGTCCGCAACACTAAATATACAGAAAGCTGAAGAGGTAGTGCACTAGGAAAAGTCATCTGTCATGGCAAAGAAAGAGCATTGCAGTCATACTTCTCATGACTGGTTCCTCTCACTGGGCTCCTTCAACCCATTTCAATAAACACACACCATGAATAATGCATGTTATGGAAAGTAGCAGATAGGCCTTGAGAACAGAAGTGTTTTTGTGAAACTTCTAATTAAAACTTATCTTGCAGCATTACTGCATCTTTATGTGTATCTAACTCCTTATTGTTATTTTATCCATCTAGCCCCCCAAATACCTGTGGTTAAATTCGTCTGCATTACATCTCTGCGTTCTACTTCCTTACATTCTGATGGATTTTATCTCTGTTAGCATCTTTCAGCACCATTAAAGGGATATGAATACATTTTGTGCTGCTCCTTGATTGTACTTTCACTTGACTGTCATTAGAAAACTCATACTTTACATGCCAAAAGCTGAAACTCTGACCTCCTCCCACTAAAACCAAACAAAACCCTCCAACTACAGTCTTTCTCATGTTGGTGAATGGGAAAGTACTCATTGCATTTCAAGTATTTCAATTTAAACACCTTACAGTCATCCCTGACACCTCCCTTTCTCTCGTCCTCCACATCCAGTCTATCAGAAAATCTTCTCTGATGCTTGCTCTATGAGACTTCCAGACAGTAGCTAAATCTGTCACCTCTACCTTCACAATAATTTCCACTTCTCACTAATCCACTGCTACTGCTCTGTTTAGGACCACCATCACCTCTGGCCTGTATATATGACCTCAGTATTGCACCTTTGCTCCTTGACAGTGTATCCCTACACAGCATCCAGAACTATCCTTTTAAAATGGAAATCAGATCATGTCCTGCCTTCGCTCAAAACTCTGCAATACCTCCCATCTCACCCAGGGTAAAAGCCAAAGTCCTTACAATTTCCTATGGAGTAGTTTGCTAGGGCCACCATAACAAAGAACCACACAAACTGGGTGGCTTACATAACAGAAATGTATTGTCTTTGCAGTTCTAGAGGCCAAAAGACCAAGATCAAGGTGTCAGCAGGATTGTTGCCTTCTAAGGGTTGGGAGGGGGAATCTGTTCCATGGCCTCTCCTAGCTTCTGGTGGTTTGTTGACCATCACTGACATCTCTTAACTTGTGGAAGCATCACTCCAGTCTTTGACTTAATCCTGATATGGCTTTCTCCCCACATGTGTGTCTGGGTCCAAATTTCCCCTTTTTATAAGGACACTAGTCATATTGCATTAATGACCCACTTACTCCAATATGACCTCATCTTATTACATCTGCAATGGCCCTATTTCCAAAGAAGGTCACACTCTAGAGTTTAGGACTTCAACCTATGAGAGAACATGGATTCAACATTCTAAGAGACCCATAGAAACTGACTTCGAGCCCCTTCCTTCTCTGACTCCTGCCCTGCTGCTGGCTCACTCCACTCCAGCCATGCTGGCCTCCTTGCTGCCCATGCACATGCCAGGACCTTTGCAGTTACTATCCTCTGAGCCTGCAAACTGCTTCTCTCAGGAGCACTAACTTTATCACCTTCTTCAAGACTTTGCTCCAAATGTCACCTGCTGGATGAACTCTACATGAACCATTCCATTTTAAAGTGAAACCGATAATTGCCCCCAACACACTCCCAGCCCTCTTTACCTCGCTCTGTTTTCCTTTCCATAGCACTTGCCACCTTCTAGTATATGTGACTTACTATGTCTTATGTTTATTATTGATAGTTGTCTTCCCTCATTAGAATGTAAGCTCCATATTTCTTTCTTGTTTTATTCACTGATAAATTCTAAGTCCCTCAAACTGTACCTGGAATAGGGTGAACTGTCAAAAAAAAATTTGTTGAAGGAATGAATAAAATGTAATTCACAAATTCTTCTGATTCATAAGGAAAATCACAAATTGATCAGAGCTCTTTCCCTAAAAAATCTGAAGAAACAGCTTTAAGGGGGAAGAATTCTGAAGGAATCCCTAAGGAGGCATATAATTTTTCATTCGATATGAATGAACTTGGTAGAACCAAGAAAGCAGTCCTTTCATCAAACACTAGAAACCATGTCTGTAAAAATAAACTTGATCACTTTAGAAAAGGTAAATCGATCAAGCAACTTAGACTGAAATTTACTTTACTATTTTGAATTAACTATTTTGGCTCTGTATACAACCAGAAATTCCCACTTAATTACAATTCCTCACTTTATTTAGGGTCACATAGTTTTGAGAAATCCTGAGGATGAGGTGCTTTCATTAAAATGGGTGAACAGACTCCTAGACTCCTACTACAATAGGTCTAAATGCAAAAAAAAAAAAAAAAAAAAAAAGAAATTAAAAATTTAGCCAGGTGTGATGGCTCACACCTGTATCCCAGCAGCTCGGGAGGCTGAGGTGGAAAAGCTGCTTAAACCTAGGAATTTTGAGACCAACCTGGGAAACACAGTGAGACCTCATCTCCAAAAATAAAAAAACTGGCCGGGTGCGGTGGCTCAAGCCTGTAATCCCAGCACTTTGGGAGGCCGAGACGGGCGGATCACGAGGTCANAAAGCAATTAAAGATTTGACAGTCTTTGCCATAGGAAGCTATGTGCTGGTAATAAAATTTTATTTTAAGCAAGATGCTCTTCAGAGAAAAAAATAAAGAAAGAAGCATAATTGAGGAAATGAAAAGTAAATGTCTTTTGTTTTAATGTGTTTCATGTAGGGAGACTCAGACTGGACTCAAATTCAGAGGTCTTACAGTTTATTTGCTTGTCAGAGTGAATGTTTTCCTAGAAACTCTGGTGGAGCCGCACTGAGTCATCTACACTCTTTCCTGCTCTCTTGTGACTAGCAGCATCTATTTCTGAGATGATTGCACAGGCTTCAGAGACAGCCTTTCCTGAAACCTGGCTGCTTTTACGTCCCTGAGTTCCAGGAGATATCTTCAGATCCTTATAATAAATCTTTTCCTTTGCATAAGCTAACTCTGTTACTTCCAACCAAATATACTTATTTTTGACATCTGTTTTCCACCATCTAGACTGCGTGACCTGGGTTTCCTTGAAATAATTTTCCAGTAAATGATATAAATCCTTTTCTCCACAATATTCTTATTTTATTAACAGTGGGTATTTACAAAGCACCCAAAGGTAAGGTTTCTACTGCCAAAGAAAAAGAGTTTTAAACTAGAAAGTTGGCCAAAACATCCATAGTATGTATGCAGTTTCTGTGAACAAAATTCTCACAAATATAAGCCTTTAAAATTTTAAACAAAGTATTCTGTCATTTAAGATTAGATAAATGCTTATCATACTGCCTCAATGGAGACATTTATATTGTACCCAGTTTTCAAACATAAATATAAGTAATACATTCAGGTCACCGAATTTTTGTGCTGCATTGATTTTTTTGGTTCATTCATGTGACATCTGTGAAAATTACTGCTATCATTCTCTTTATATATTAGTGCATAGCTTCAACCCTGTAATTTTAAAACACATTATTCAAATTCTAGCTTACTTGGTCACTTAAAATAAGCTATTTTTTTCTTTCTGAAATCAATCAATCACCCTCCCCCCCAACCCCCTCCGTTATTGACTAAGAATACTCAGAAGGTTTTGCAGAATAAGGAAAAGGAGGCTCAAAAAGTAAATATTTACAATGACACCTTCAACTCTACAAAGTAATATCACCCAACAGTTTTCAAAGTCTATAAAAAAAAAATGTATGGTTATTATCTTTGCTCCTCAGAAGCAGAACAGCTAGTATAAGTATATTCCACATAAAGTCTATTACGCTCTGCCCCCATTACTGCCTCCTCCCTACAGACCCCTGCCTTATTACACCACCCTGCAATCTCCAAAGAGCCTCCTGCCTGTCTCCCATCAGCAGTGGATATGGCCAACTAAGAAAGTATTTTTATGTGGTGAGGAGTAATAAAGATGACATAGAGGGCTGGAGGGCAGTAGAGCAAAGAAGCACATCTATACTATGACCACCTTTCTGTTCCAAGGCCTCTTATCCATACATTTGATTATACATTTATTAATCACAAGCTATATATAAGGCACCAACTGTAGCTATAAAGGAGAGAAAAAAATGAGAAACACAGGAATTATACAACTAATTCTAAGTGTGATACATGTCATGGAGAAGTGCAGGTGCTTCACCATAACAGAACCACAGTCTCAAGGCCACACACGCCTACACTGACTCAGCGACTCCTCTGCCCATGTAGCCCCTTTAGGTAGGGGAGATGATTCATTACATAGATGATGAAAGTGGGGCTCCCAGGATTTAGGGGTTTGCCCAAAGTTTTGAAATGCAAGGTTTTTCATTCACAGAGTTGGATCTAGATGTGACCAACCATTCCAATTTGCCTGGGGCTGAGAAGTTTCTCGGGATACAAGATTTCCAGTCTTGCGCAAAGTAGAAAGGTCATTCACCCAAATCCATTTCAATTCCCTTTCCAAATCGACCGGTATTTATAGTTTCTTTTTAAAGTTTTTTTTACCATTTATTTTATATCATAGAGCTTTCTGGGCATTGTCAATGTACTCAATGAGCAATTCACAAAAGAGAAAACAAAATTATCCAGTGATTAATGAAAAACATGTAATCAAATCTAGTTGTACGCAACATACTATATGTTACTCTAGCATATCTTACAAAGGTCTTACTGGGTTTTTTAATTATCATTTTATTTACATATGTAGTATACAAATTCCATTGTAAACACAATTAGCAGTCTCCTGAAAACAACAACATATTGATGGCAGTGCTTCAACTGTAGCCCAAATTTCTATATAAAGTTTTGTACCATTGTTACAGCATTCAGGTTTTCCTACTTTGTATTAGATTTCCCTCATATTTTCAATCACTTTCTGTTTTCAGAAATTTTTTCCTATCTTTATCTTCAAAGAGAGCCATTTCATCTAACCATCTATGTGATCTTTTTTCTAACGTCTTCTAAATGTTTCATTAGCAATTTCCTGCAGTTTCTCAGAGTCCTTCTTGAGAGGCAGCACAAGATGATTAAAAACTCAGACCCTGATTCAGGGCATGGATTCAAGTTCTATTCTACTTTCTTTCTAGGTGACCTTGGAAAAGTTGTTACAATGCTCTGTACCTGAGATTCCTCATCTGTAAAATGCAAACAATCATAGTACTACTTTATAAAGTTGTTCTAAGAATTCAGTGATTTTTATACATCAGAGGATGTAAAGCAATTCCTGGCACATAGTATGTACCTAAGTGTGTTAGCTAATGTTATTTTTCGTATAAGGTTCGGTACTTTTATACTTCTAAGATTTTAAGATTAGAAATCTAAGACGTTTTATTAACAGAAACGCATACAATTCTTAGAATACATATACCATGTTATTTAAAAATAGATGAAACTGATTTAATGTTACATTTTAAAGAAAATATTAGATTCATTTCACAGTATGTGATGTGATAATGGAGGATGGGGTGCTCACTAGTATGCACAGGACATTTGGATCGAGAACTCAAGGGAGAAGTTTGGGAGTATGGGTGATAGTTGACAGTAGTCATGGAAATGGATGAGCAGGGTCCTCTAGCTCTACTTTGCAGAGCTAGAAGAGAAGCGATCCCAAAGAGAATCCCAGGAAGAAATAGAGGAAACAGATCCTAAGGAAGATGAGAAAGAAAAACTAGAAAAGTGTGTCTGTTCAGAGGTGAATGTTGAATTTTGCACATAGTCGTATGAGTTAAGCATTCAGGCACCCACTTTGAAGAGACCAACAGTTTGATTCATCACTAGTCATCTTGGTTAAAAAAAAAAAAAGTGAGGTCTAGTGATGAAGGCAAAAGCAAGGCTCCAGCAGGCATAGGAATGAATAGTAAGGGAGGAAGTAAAAACAGCAATGTTAGCAACTCTTTTCAGAGCTAGAAAGGAAGAGAGACTGTGATAAAGAGAATTAGTACTGAAGAAATGTGGCCAATTCTCCTTCTTACAATGGTGGTAGAAACAAGCTAGGATACCTTTGGCAGATCTCTAAACTGGGAAAAGTACAGAGTTGAGACCCTGTGGGAAGCCATGTCAGGGAAAATGAGAGGACAAAGGGATGGCCATTAAGACCCAGAATAAAAACAGAGATTCAAACTGGGTGTATAGAACTGGGGATCTAAGATCAAAGCAGTCTAAAGTTAAAAGCAGTGAAGAAGTGTAGGATAATTCAGGAATTGCCTAGAGCAGAATTCAATTTTTGCAGGAGGTTCTTTGTGACACCTGCCATACACATACGTGGCTGACTTAGAAAGAATGTCATGGACTAGCAGGACTGAGAGAATAAATATGAAGACTTGGCAATTTTAGATTCATAGAATGTTGAAGCTGAAAGAAGTTATAGAGGCTACGGAGTTAAAGTTCTCCTATTTATCAATTTACAAGTGCATGCTGTCATATAATAATTGCTTGTTAACTATAGTGTACCATGCATGATGCTACATGCTGGACATTTGTTCAGAACAGCTGTATAGTAGTTTTACCTATAGGGTCTGTGGTACAGATTCTACTTTCCTGGTTTTTGATGAGCCCAATAATTTTGTTCAGAAATTATTCCATTTTTGGTTTGATTCAATGTCTTCCTTTTCCTAACAGCTTTGAGACCATCGACCTTTGACATAGTTCTCTGCTTATTATTTTTCTATCCTTCTAATGTTGCAGATTCACTAATTGGAAATCAACAGACAAAACTTCTCCCCTAGTTATCTGCTCAGAGTGAATCCCATTTTCCCTCTAAATCCATGCTGCCTTAGCACTCACCACTGACAACCAAGAATAAGCCCTCAAGTGAAATGGATTGAATGACTGAATTCAGGAAACGAATAAGGATGCAAATATTATTAGTCAATAAAATAATCCAAGAGCAAGGTTAAAAATGACATCATTTTGTACAATGTTATCTCCCATTGGTTCTTCTCCTACGAATTTTTTTTTTTCACATCAGCAAATAAGCTTTTGGCTTTCAAAATTAACATTTAATAGGAAGGAAGGAACACAAAACACTAACCACTTCAATGAGCATTTATCAGGCAATTGGAATTAGTAAAGTGTAACCACACAAAATGGGCATTTTTCAATTGATAATACAAAAACAAACAATATCTAAATCCAAGAAAATGGCTGGCCTGTCCTCTCTCATCTGGTCCTACATAATAGGGATGACACATCGAAAGCACCGTGTTCTGTCCTGGGAGCTACCATTAAACAGGACATTAACAAACAGAAGCTTGTCTAAAGGATAGAAAAGCTTCTATACCCTGACAAAGAGCTGAAAGCAGCCTGTGACAAAGAGTTGGAAACCTGGAGACAATTTAGTTTAAAGAGGACAGATTTAAGGAGTTAAGGCTAAAGGAGCAGCTCATTAGCCTTCTTCAAAAATTCCAAGGACTATGATGAGAATGCAATTTTCCAAGTAGTGATGGAAAAAAAAACAAAAACAAAAAACTCTGACAGGAAATTTTAGTTCTTGCATGTTTTGTTGCTTTTTGTTATTTGTAATATCTGCTGCCTTCTAAGAAGGATAGATTCTGGTACCTGGAGGCTTCTTTGTTTGCTGAACACCAAGTGGCTCTGGGGATAAAAAGAAATGACTAAACTCATTGAATAAGAATGGGAGAGAGTCATAATGACTCGGAGACAGGACTGAGCCCAAAGGTAACAGGATCCATGGAGATGTGTAGCCCATTCCTATCCAGGGCAAACATTTGAAGAAAGAAAAGACGACCCAGTACATGGCGGCTTAAAGGGAAACTTTAAGAGCTACAAAAATAAAATAATTCTTTTCAAAATAAATTGTATGATTAAAAAATAGTACAAAAATGTTTACAATAAAATACAATTTTCTACCACACTATTCCTTATCCTATAATGAAACTCCATTTCAGGGAAATAACTTTTCAATACTTCTGGTTTTGTTTCTTCTTTTGTTTTCATGCACCATACTTACATTTTAAATATTATACTCTTCTATTATCTGTTAATTTATAAGCTTTAAAAATTACCTGTTACTCTTATGACTGTATTTAATAGGTTTAAAATTCTTCATTTCCCTCCACCAGTATTGAAGACGGAATTAATGAAATCAACTATAACCTAATAGTAGCAGTAATAGAAATTTTAATATCCTCTTAAAGTTGCTGCAAAATGGGACCCCCTCCCTTACATTCAAGTTAAAAGACAATATTAACAGCCTGCCTTCTCTCTGTGGACAGTGGACCTTATCTATACTCCCCGACTCCACATTCCTCAAGATTTATTACAGGCCCAGCAAGTTCCTGCACGGCTGCAGTGTCACAAGACCTATAAGTTTAGGTTGCAAGACATGTTTCTCTTAAGATGTAAGAAATGTTGTAATGCTGCCTTTGTTTTTTGCTTCTGTAACTTGCTTCCCACCTCATGTAGTTCCCACCTTAAGATGTTTAAAAGTAGGAAAAGTCCTCTGTTTGGGGCTCAGACTTTCTGGATGTATGTCTGCTTGAGCCAGTGATCACCTTAATTTAATAAACTCTCCTGAACCTTTTTCAGTCTCTCCTGTCTTTGATCTGCAACATTTCTGGGGGCTTATCTGGGATTGGAGATGGCAGATTTTCTGTCTCCTTTGCCTGTGGGCTAGAGCACCAGGACATGGGAAACCAGGGTCCTGGGTGCCCCTGGGAGAGTTTCAGCCCAGAAGGAGAATGGCCATTCTACATTCTGGAGCCCTCCCTGACAGCGCAAATGGAACTGGTAGAAAGGGTTGCAGGACAGTCACGGGGGCAGGACTCAGACATCTGAACCATGGTAAGGTTTGGCCCCTAAGGCAAGGCCCATTCCATAAGGATGGGAGGGGAGCCTGATCACCTCTCAGGGCATGATGACTAGTCCCAGCCGAGGGGGTTGGGACAATGGGAGAGGCCCATTGATTCTGGACAAAACTCACACCCTAACTGACACTAGACATGGGTGGGACTCACCAGTCGGTCAGAAAGGAAAACTGTTTGGGGGACGGGGGAGGTGTGTGAAAGAGACAATCTCGGGAGAGACCAACGTGGGGCATGACGTGGGGAGGCACGGATCTCTTAGCATGGAGTGTGTGCTCCGAGGCGAGCGTGGGAAAAACCAGACCTAGGACACTGCATATGACCCATAGGATCAGTTCCATGGCTGCAGCTAGCTATAACACGAATTAATGCAAGCTTCTGGCTAAGCAGCGTCTGAACCTCCTGTAATAGGACTCGTTGTGGTAGATCCGAGAGTGAAAGCGTGCCATGAGGGAGGAAATGGGAGGAAAAGCATCAAAGCCTACTCCACTGGAGTGCATGCTGAAAACTTTAAAAAAGGTTTTAATGGCGATTATGGGATTAAGCTAACTCCACAGAAACTGATAACCCTTTGTGAGATAGACTGGCCATCTTTTAATGCAGGGTGGCTGGCTGAGGGGACAATAGACAGGCAGATAATTGGTAGAGTGTTTTGGGTGGTCACCAGGCTTGAAGAACAGCCTGGGCACCCAGATCAATTTCTGTATATTGACTCATGGCTAAGTGTAATTCAGACCCGCTCTAAGTGGCTGCAGGCCTGCTTTGAGAACTACTGTAAGACTCTAATGGCCGGGACAAAGCCAGGGACCCACAGAAAGAGACTGCAAGGCATCAGAAAAAGAAAAAGAGTCACAGGAAAAGTAGAAAAAACCTGTCCTACGGGCCCAACCTGAAGTGTTAGAAAGTCTACCCGCTATGCACCAATTTATCCATCCCCTGGCAAGACTTGGACAGGGGAATACCCCAGCTGCCTCCAGAGGCTCAGACTCAGAAGAAAGCACCCCTCAGGCAACAATGCACAGAGAGGAACCAGAGCCCTTGCCTGAAAAGCCAAGGCAGGAACTCCAGGGGCGTGAGGTCAGCCACCTTAGGATGGGCCATACCTGAGCAATGCAGATGCCCCTCTGAGAAACAGTGGGACAAATTTATTTGAATGCACAGAATGAAGTCCAGGGAGGAGAGCAGCTCTTCGTTTATCAGCCCTTCTCTACTACTGATCTCTTAAATTGGAGACAACATACTCGCTCCTATACAGAGAAGCCTCAGGCTCTTATAGGTCTAATGCAGTCCATTTTCCTAACTCATAATCCTACTTGGGCTGATTGCAAGCAACTTCTTCTGTCATTATTTAATACAGAAGAGTGCTGTAGAGTTATACAAGCTGCTCTCCAGTGGCTGGAGAACAATATGCCTGTAGGCACAGGAGATATCAGGCAGTGCGTACAACAAGCACTCCCGAGAGAGGATGACCCAGGCTGGGATCCTAACCAGGCTCAAGGGCTACAAAGTTTGCAGTGGTGTTGAGAGGCACTTCTAAGTGCAATAAAGGTTGGAGGGAAAAAGGCCACCAATACTGGAAAGGTCTCAGAGGTCCACCAGAAGCCAGATGAAAGTCCCAGTGAATTTTATGAGAGGCTCTGTGAGGCTTACTGGCTTTACACAGCATTTGACCCAGAGGCTGCAGGTAATCAGTGTATGGTTAATGAAGCATTTGTAACCCAGGCACAAGGAGACATAAAGTGAAAGCTTCAGAAGTTAGAAGGGTTTGAAGGCATGAATGTTACCCAGTTTATCCCAGTGGCTACTAAGGTGTTTGTAAATCGGGATAAGGCCAAGAGAGAAGCTAGATGCAGATCTAAAGAAAAGGGCAGACTTGCTGGCGGCAGTCTTAGTTGGAAAGAAATTGGTTTTGTGAGAGGACGTGGTCGTGGTCGCAGTCATGGTAGAGGACTAGGTAGGCAAAACCAGGAAGCTAAGCCAGGACGAGAGGGCTAACTTAGGCTTGAGAGAGATCAATGTGTGAGATGCAAGCAGATGGAACAATGGAAGAATGAATGCCCAGAAAGAGAAAAGGATAGAGGCAACAATCATGGACAAAACGGCTGGCCAGAACCCCCTGCCACCAGTCAACGGGTTCAGAAGTCAGACATGGATTTAATCGGACTGGCAGGAATCAATGATTATTATGAGGACTGAGACAGACTGGGCTCCATTTCATTAGGCCCCGAGGAGCCTATGGTCTCAATGGAGGTAGAGGGCTGTAAAACAGACTTTATGGTCGATACTGGTGCGGAGCACTCAGTAGTAACTCAAGCAACTGGGCTATTGTCTAAAAATTATGTCAAAATAATTGGAGCAGAGGGGACATCGCTGGCTTTCTAACTCTAGGATGTTAAGATATCAAGGGCTTTTATGTGAAAACCCCTACATAACCAGCCACACTGCTGCCAATTGAATGGACAGAGCATGGAAAGCCTTCGTTGTGTGGCCCAGGGTATCATTGTTGTAGGGAAACAGTGGATGAGGTTTTCTCAAGCTGAAAAGACTTAAAGGGCCAGCCCTTAAAAGACCCAGATGTGGCCGGGCACGGTGGCTCACGCCTGTAATCCCAGCACTTTGGGAGGCCAAGGCGGGCAGATCATGAGTTCAGGAGATCCAGATCATCCTGGCTAACATGGTGAAACTCCATCTCCACTAAAAAATACAAAAAAACTAGCCGGGTGTGGTGGCGGATGCCTGTAGTACCAGCTACTTGGGAGGCTGAGGCAGGAGAATGGCGTGAACCCAGGAGGTGGAGCTTACAGTGAGCCGATATCATGCCACTGCACTGCAGCCTGGGTGACAGAGCAAGACTCCATCTCAAAAACCAAAACAAAAAAACCCAGATGTTGAATACTTTACTGACGGAAGCAGCTTCATATCTGAAAGTGTCAGAGGGGCTGGATATGCAGTGGTAACACTGAATTCAGTAGCTGAAACCCACCCTCTGCCACTGAGCAAATAGCTCTCACTAAAGCATTGCTCTTGGCCAAAGGAAAGTCAGTAAACATCTATACTGATTCAAGGTATGCTTTTGCCACTTTGCATGCCCATGGAGCCATAAAAAGGAAAGAGGATCATTAACATCAAGGAAAGGAAATCAAAAATAAAAAGGAAATAGAGCAGCTCTTAGAAGCCATATGGGCTCCAAAAGAACTAGCAGTCATCCATTGCAAAGAGCATCAAACAGGAGGAGGTGCTGAGACTCGAGGAAACAGAAAGGCAGACAGAGAAGCCAAAAGAGCTGCAATGACAGAGGTTCACTCTGATGATAGTTTATTTTGCTGTACAAAAGCTCTTTCATTTAATTAGATCCCATTTGTCAATTTTCACTTTTGTTGCAATTGCTTTTGACATTTTCATCATGAAATCTTTGCCCATGCCTATGTCCTGAATGATATTGCCTAGGTTTTCTTCTAGGTTTTTTTTTTTT
>NW_016823925.1:1669401-1680449 GCF_001698545.2 Rhinopithecus bieti | reverse complement strand
TTTTTTTGATTGGTAGACTATTAATTACTGCCTCAATTTCAAAGCTTGTTATTGGTCTATTCAGGGATTTGACTTCTTCCTGGTTTACACTTGGGAGGGTGCATGTGTCCAGGAATTTATCCATTTATTCTAGATTTTCTAGTTTATTTTCATAGAAGTGTTTATTCTCTGATGGCAGTTTATATTTCTGTGGGATCAGCAGTGATATCCCATTTATCATTTTTTATTTTGTCTATTTGATTTTTCTCTCTTTTCTCATTAGTCTAGCTAGTGGTCTATTTGTTAATATTTTCAAAAAACTACCTCCTAGAGATTCATCGATTTTTTTGTATGGATTTTTGTGTCTCTATCTCCTTCAGTTCTGCTCTGATCTTAGTTACTTACTGTCTTCTGCTAGATTTGGATTTATTTGCTCTTGCTTCTCTAGTTCTTTAAATTGTGATATTAGGGTATTGATTTTAGAACTTTCTAGCTTTCTCATGTGGGCATTTAGTGCTATACATTTCTCTCTTAACGCTGTTTTAGCTGTGTCCCAGAGATTCTGGTGCATTGTCATTTTGTTCTCATTGGTTCCAAAGAATTTCTTGATTCCTGCCTTAAATTTATTATTTACCCAGGAGTCATTCAGAAGTAGGTTGTCCAATTTCCATGAGTTATGTGGTTTTCAGTGAGGTTTTAAAAATTATTATTATACTTTAAGTTCTGGGATACATGTGCAGAACATACAGTTTTATCACATAAGTATACACGTGCCATGTTGGTTTGCTGCACCCATCAATTCATTATCTACATTATGTATTCCTTAATCTTGAGTTCTCCTTTGATGGCACTGTGGTTTGAGAGACTGCTTATGATTTCAGTTTCTTTACATTTGCTGAGGAGTGTTTTACTTCTAATTATGTGGTCAATTTCAGAATAAGAGCCATGTGGCACTGAGAAGAATGTATATTATGCTGATTTGGGGTGCAGAATTCTGCAGATGTCTATTAGGTCCACTTGATCCAGAGCTGAGTTCAAGTCCTGAATATCTTTTAATTTTCGTTTCATTGATCTAATATAGATGATAGGGCATTATAGTCTCCCAGTACTGTTGTGTGGGAGTCTTAAGTTTCATTATAGGTCTCTAAGAACTTGTTTTATGAATTTGGATTCCCCTGTATTGGGTGTTTATATATTTAGGATACTTAGCTATTCTTGTTAAATTGATTCCTTTACCATTATGTAATGCCCTTCTTTGTCTTTTTTGATCTTTATTGGTTTAAAGTCTGTTTTATCAGAGACTAGGATTGCAAACCCCTGTTTGTTTGTTTGTTTGTTTTGCTTCCCATTTGCTTGGTAAATATTCCTCCATCCCTTTATTTTGAGCGTCTTTGCACGTGAGATGAGTCTCCTGAATACAGCACACTGATGGTTTCTTGGCTCTTTATCCAATTAGTCAGTCTGTGTCTTTCCATTGGGGCATTTAGCCCATTTGCATTTAAGGTTAATATTGTTATGTGTGAATTTGATTCTGTTATCATGATGCTAGGTGGTTATTTTGCACAATAGTTGATGCAGTCTCTTCATAGTGTCATTGGTCTTTATATTTTGGTGTGTTTTTGCAGTGGCTGGTACTGGATTTTTCTTTCCATATTTAGTGTTTCCTTCAGGAGATCTTGCAAGGCAGACCTGGTGGTGATGAAATCCCTTGGCATTTGCTTGTCTGGAAGGGATTTTATTTCACCTTTGCTTATGAAGCTTAGTTTGGCTGGATATGAAATTCTGGGTTGAAAATTCTTTTAAGAATGTTGAATATTGGCCCCCAATGTCCAACGGCTTATAGGGTTTCTGCTGAGAGATCTGCTGTTAGTCTGATGGGCTTCCCTTTTTTAGGTGACCTGGCCTTTCTCTCTGGCTGCCCTTAACATTTTTTCCTCCATTTTGACCTTGGAGAATCTGATGATTATGTGTCTTGGGGTTCATCTTCTCATGGAGTATCTTAGTGGTGTTCTCTGTAGTTCCTCAATTTGAATGTTGGCCTGTCTTGCTAAGTTGGGGAAGTTCTCCTGGATAATATCCTGAAGTGTTTTCCAACTTGGTTCCAGGCTCCCTGTCTCTTTCAAGTACTCCAATCAATCATAGGTTCAGTCTTTTTACATAGTCCCATATTTCTTGGAGGTTTTGTTCATTCCTTTTCATTCTTTTTTCTCTAATCTTGTCTACATGCCTTATTTCAGCAAGATGGTCTTCTTCTGCTTGATCAGTTTGGCTATTGATACTTGTGTATGCTTCACAAAGTTCTTGTGCTGTGTTTTTCAGTTCCATCAGGTCATGTATGTTCCTCTCTAACCTGATTATTCCAGTTAGCAGCTCCTGTAACCTTTTATCAAGGTTCTTAGCTTCTTTGCATTGGGTTAGAACATGCTCCTTTAGCTCAGTGGAGTTTGTTATTACCCATCTTCTGAAGTCTACTTCTGTCAATTTGTCCATCCCATCTTCTGTGCAGCTCTGTGCCCTTGCTAGAGAGGTGCTACAATCATCTGGAGAAGAAGAGGCACTCTGGCCTTTTGGATTTTCAGCAATTTTTTGTTGCTTCTTTCTCATTTTCATGAGTTTGTTTAGTTTTGATCTTTGAGGCTACTGATCTTGGGATGAAGTTTTTGTGGGGACTTTTTTGTTGGTGCTGTTGTTGTTGCTTTCTGTTTGTTTTTCTTTCAATTATCAGTTCCCTCTTCTGTAGGGCTGCTCTGGTTTGCTGGGGTTCACTGCAGGCCGTATTCATCTGGTTCATTCCCACACCTGGAGATGTCACTTAAGGAGGTTGGAGAACAGCAAAGATGAGTGCCTCCTCCTCCTCCTGGGATCTCTGACCTTGAGGGGTACCAACCTGATGCCAGTAGGAATGCTCCTGTTTAGAGTGTCTGACAGCCCCTGTTGGAGGGTCTCACTCAGTTGGGTAGCACAGGGAGCATGACCCATTTAATGAACATTTTGGCTGTCCCTTGATGGAAGAGGTGTGTTTCACTAGGGGGAAAACCTACTGGCCTGGGCTGTCTGGATTCCTCAGAACTATCAGGAGGAAAGACTAAGTCTGCTGGTGTGTCCAGAGTTTGTTCCTTCCAGTAGGTTCATGGTTTCGCTGAATTCAAGAATGAAGTTGTGAACCATCGCAGTGAATGTTACATCTCTTAAAGGTGGTATGTCCATAGTTTGTTCCTTCAGATGTGTCCAGAGTTTCTTCCTTCCAGTGGGTTCGTGGTCTTGCTGACTTCAAGAATGAAGTTGCAGACCTTTGTGGTGTTACAGCTCTCAAAGGTGCATGGACCCAAAGAGTGAGCAGCAGCAAGATTTATTGTGAAGAGAAAAAGAACAAAGCTTCCACAGCATGGAAGGGGACCCGACTGGGTTGCCACTGCTGGCTGGGGTGGCCAACTTTTATTCCCTTGTTTGTCCCCACCCACATCCTGCTGATTGGTCCATTTTACAAACTTCTAGCTAGCCACAGAGTGCTGATTGGTGCATTTTTACAGAGCACTGATTGGTGCATTTTACAAACCTCTAGCTAGCCACAGAGTGCTGATTGGTGCACTTTACAATCCTAGCTATGGAGTGCTGATTGGTGCATTTTACAATCCTCTTGTAAGACAGAAAAGTTCTCCAAGTCCTCACCCGACCCAGAAGTCCAACTGGTTTCACCTCCCACTGGTCTGCAGAGACTACAGCCACCCCTCCCCCTAGGGGCTCAGGCCCAGGGAGATCAGAGTTCTGTCCCTGAGCCCATGGCTGGAGTTGTTGGAGTTCCATCATTATCTTTAAGATTCTTTATTTTATAATCACAACTTACTTTTACATTTAATTTTCTTTCACACCACCCTGGACTCCAGCCACACTCAGCTATTGCTATCCTCCAAATATACCAGTCTAGTTTGGGCATCTATTCACATGATATTTTTCTGAGACAGAAATAACCTCTGTTACTTTACTGTTTCAATGTTATGCTGATTATACGTTTGCAGCACTCATCTTTGTGAAAACAAGATCACTCTTTGAAATGGAGAATATAACTTTACCTGAAATATGAGCTCAGTCAATGTGTCAGTCATCATCATTCCCAAAGTCCTTTAAGAAGTATACCCTTTGGGCCCAAAATTATACTCCCAGTCTTCCCCTAGACCACAGAGAAATGAAGGCCCAGGAGATCTGCTCCCATGTGGTAGGGAGACAAAAAGTGAGAACCCAGGCAAGCCCTTGAGATGTTCCAAGTTTTAAGGATTACAGAGTATTATCCTCAGGCTAGGTATCAGCCAAGACAGGAGAGCCCTGCCAATTGTTAACACAATTATGAGAGACCATTGTTTTGGACAAAGCTCATGTACCAGACCCCAACAGACTAGGCCAAACAAAAATGAAGTCGCTCATGCTAAATGTGACATGATCAAACTGAAACTTTAAGGAAATAGATAGATCTTATACTATCTATTAAAATAACATCTTCAGACAATTTTTAAAAATTTCCTTTGGGTTGCAGTATTCTTTGGACACAAATAATGAAGGATCCTTCTTCAGGAGACATGAAACTGTGAAAAATGTCCTTAAGGCACCTGAAGGGACACCTGCACTTCTGATAGGTCTTGGTGTCACCTAATACCTAGTTGCAAACTGAAATGGGCAATAGAAGAAGAAGGTTAGATTAACCCACATGGAGGACACAAACCCAGATCTCAGCATCCAGTCCTGCAACCTGGAGGAACTCTGTGATCTCTAAGTGGATGAACTAGACCTCTGCTCCCTCACCGGATACCCCTTTTCCTTTGTCTCCAGGAATCTGTAGGAAGAGAAGGGAAGCAGTGTGTACTGAATGCCACTTCTGGGCCAGGCATGGTTCTAGGCACTTTACCTATGTTCTCTCACTTCTCATAAAACTCATGTTCCCATTTCACACAGTAAAATGAGGCTCCAAAGAGTTACATCATTTGTAGTAAATGGAATATGAGGATTCAAACCTCCTTGACTCCAAAGTCCTGCCTCTGGCTTATTGCACACCAATTCCCCTAAGCCAGGATGATGATATTGCAGTGCAGCTCTCACAAAAAGCCCAGGGTGGTGAGAAGGGTGGCTGCTGGCTCTCTCCCTGGACTCCAAAGGCAGTTGACAGTTTCCTAACATCCATAAATGTAATTGAATGCAGCCTCCACATTTTTTGAGATCTGTACTCTTTGACAAAGCTCATTCATTTGGTCATAGCCTAATCATGAGCTCTTTACTGGGAAATTCAACTTTTGGTGGAACCAGAGACATGGCACTGATCCTCTGTATCTGTATTAGTTTGTGTTTATTGAATTACTTATGTACCACTCCAGGAAACACCAGTATTAATATTTTGACCTGGCAAATGGTGAAAATGATTAACGCAGTAATGTGGAACTATTGATGCAAATTTGCAACTCGAATTAGAACACAGACTGAGATCAAAAGTCAGTCTGCTGTTTGCTCTTTTGAGTACTGTTTGCATGGAAAGTTAAGGATGAAAGTAAATCAAATCAAGAGTGGTTCCATTCTTTAAACCTTCAGAGACTTAATGGGATGTTTAGTTAAGTGCCTCAACGCACATAAATAGCTGTACACTCAGCAATATGGTTCCGATGTCTAGATTAGATTTACCAGTCTTTGTTTATACATGCAAAGTCAAATAGAGGACTGATGCAATTATCAATATAATTCAGGCCAAATGTTTTCTACATGAATATTTAGCTGGTCATTACTAAGTGGGGGAAGTTTTTTGCTACCATTCCTCTAATTGTCTTATATCTCTATTTTATATTTGTCAGATACAGCCTCAAGATAAGCAGCCAAGATCCCACTTTTCAGTGCAATAAATTAGTATGTCATTTAGCCTCTTAAAGCTCCCCTCTTGCCTTTCTGAAAATGGACATAAACTATTAGGTTGGTGCAAAAGTAATTTCAGTTTATATGCCTTACAAAAGTTTTGCTTTTGATCTCTACATTGAATCCATCTGCACAACCCTGGAAAGGAGGTTAATAAAGAATTGCAGCAATGGAAGAATCTCCTGTTCTCCTCAATTCTCACTACTCCTCATAATATCTTCTTGAATTCTAAGCAAAATGTGTGATTTAAATACAATCAGTATAAGGTTAAATATTTCCCTCCAACAAATAGTCCATTATGCATCTTTGGAGATTCTCTTTGAATTGTGTGTGAAACTGGGTGTTCTTGACAGTTAAATGAAATCTAACTGTGACATGGCCTATATTTGGCCCTTACAAAACAAAGGGTCATAGCTTTTCTTTCAGATTGTTGAAGAGATGGAACAGTTGTTATGATCTCTTGAGAACTGTATATAAGTTGTTGAAAAAACTGCACCTCTGTAAGTGTCTAACTTAATCCCTTTAGCAACTGAGAAGATCATGATCAAGAGCAGGACTTACTAAAGATTATGTCCAAATTCTTGGCTACCCAAACCTTATTCCTGCAGAATATATTCTTTATGTGCCTTCTTAGGAAGAAACTCAGGAATGAAAACATTTTATATTTGGGTAACACAAAAGATTATGTCCAAATTCTTGACTACCTAAACCCTATTCCTCCAGAATATATTCTTTATGTGCCTTCTTAGGAAGAAACTCAAGAATGAAAATATTTTATATTTGGGTAACACTCTTTTATACAGCACTTTAACATGTATTGTCTCATTTTGCCTTCTTAACAGCTCTCTGACATGGACAGGGAATACTGCCTACAGTTTATAAAGAGAAACTGAGGCCCAAAGAGGTTAAGTAGTGGCTTGTCCACAATCACAGAATTAATAAGAGAAGATGGGGACACAAGATCATACTTCCTAAGGCCAAATTTAGTGATGTCTCTATTCTTCCTCACTAGCTCCCTGCACATAAAATGTCAGTAGAGAGGGGACTATCAAAACTGATCCCTTCATTCATACCCCAAACATCAGCATCATACAGTATGCCAGGTAACAAAGCTGTGCATGTACCCCAAATCTAAAATAAAATGGAAAAAAATTAATAAATTATTATTATTTTAAATGGATTCCTTCACATCTTGGATTTTATTTTTTAAAAGTCAGACATTTCAAGATCTTGAGACTTAACAAAGCCTTTAAGAAATTAGTAGGATTATGTTTAATTACTAGAAATGAATTTCTTCTCTCATTTGCTCTGCAACTGTAAGGCATAAGTAACCTAAAAGAGCTTACTTCCTGAATAGCCTACAAGGCCGATGGGTCATCAATAAGACCCTGAATAAAGCCAGCTGTTAACTGAGTGCCAGTTCCATTCTATGTAGGCTTGGCATTTTTCACGAACGTGATACAAGTTTCCTTTTGCTTTATTTATCTATTTCCTTATGTAACTGACCTTAAGTGATTGTATAACAGTGCAAGACTGATTCAGTGAACTGTTCTTTCCTACTTAGTATTATTAGAAGCTATTGGAGAAACACTGCTGACGTTCTCTGAAAAGGAAGCTTTTAATATTCTATTTAAAGATCTTGTGTTTTTCTGGGAGAAGGAATAAAAGATAAAAATGTAACACATGAGATTTTAAAATACTAATCGATTTTTATGAAAAATGTTCATCCCAGGAATGTTTTCTGTGGTGAGCTAGGAAAAAAATAAGTATAATTAACACATGAATCATGCACAACAGGTGTGCTATAGAGAACATATTACCAAAGATATTGGTATGGACAAGTAAAGTCATTTTCTTAAAATTCCTAACTAAAATGACGTAAGAGGAGGAAATTAAGTCATACTCTAAAGTGCTACTATTTTGTAAATGTAAAATAACTTTTATTGGAGTTTCTCTCTAGGGACTTAACAGTTGTACATATGAAAATACTTTGAAAACTTAAAAAAATATATTTCACTCAGTGACCAGAGAGTGCCATTAAGTTACTGATATAAGTANGTTAATAAAGAATTGCAGCAATGGAAGAATCTCCTGTTCTCCTCAATTCTCACTACTCCTCATAATATCTTCTTGAATTCTAAGCAAAATGTGTGATTTAAATACAATCAGTATAAGGTTAAATATTTCCCTCCAACAAATAGTCCATTATGCATCTTTGGAGATTCTCTTTGAATTGTGTGTGAAACTGGGTGTTCTTGACAGTTAAATGAAATCTAACTGTGACATGGCCTATATTTGGCCCTTACAAAACAAAGGGTCATAGCTTTTTCTTTCAGATTGTTGAAGAGATGGAACAGTTGTTATGATCTCTTGAGAACTGTATATAAGTTGTTGAAAAAACTGCACCTCTGTAAGTGTCTAACTTAATCCCTTTAGCAACTGAGAAGATCATGATCAAGAGCAGGACTTACTAAAGATTATGTCCAAATTCTTGGCTACCCAAACCTTATTCCTGCAGAATATATTCTTTATGTGCCTTCTTAGGAAGAAACTCAGGAATGAAAACATTTTATATTTGGGTAACACAAAAGATTATGTCCAAATTCTTGACTACCTAAACCCTATTCCTCCAGAATATATTCTTTATGTGCCTTCTTAGGAAGAAACTCAAGAATGAAAATATTTTATATTTGGGTAACACTCTTTTATACAGCACTTTAACATGTATTGTCTCATTTTGCCTTCTTAACAGCTCTCTGACATGGACAGGGAATACTGCCTACAGTTTATAAAGAGAAACTGAGGCCCAAAGAGGTTAAGTAGTGGCTTGTCCACAATCACAGAATTAATAAGAGAAGATGGGGACACAAGATCATACTTCCTAAGGCCAAATTTAGTGATGTCTCTATTCTTCCTCACTAGCTCCCTGCACATAAAATGTCAGTAGAGAGGGGACTATCAAAACTGATCCCTTCATTCATACCCCAAACATCAGCATCATACAGTATGCCAGGTAACAAAGCTGTGCATGTACCCCAAATCTAAAATAAAATGGAAAAAAATTAATAAATTATTATTATTTTAAATGGATTCCTTCACATCTTGGATTTTATTTTTTAAAAGTCAGACATTTCAAGATCTTGAGACTTAACAAAGCCTTTAAGAAATTAGTAGGATTATGTTTAATTACTAGAAATGAATTTCTTCTCTCATTTGCTCTGCAACTGTAAGGCATAAGTAACCTAAAAGAGCTTACTTCCTGAATAGCCTACAAGGCCGATGGGTCATCAATAAGACCCTGAATAAAGCCAGCTGTTAACTGAGTGCCAGTTCCATTCTATGTAGGCTTGGCATTTTCACGAACGTGATACAAGTTTCCTTTTGCTTTATTTATCTATTTCCTTATGTAACTGACCTTAAGTGATTGTATAACAGTGCAAGACTGATTCAGTGAACTGTTCTTTCCTACTTAGTATTATTAGAAGCTATTGGAGAAACACTGCTGACGTTCTCTGAAAAGGAAGCTTTTAATATTCTATTTAAAGATCTTGTGTTTTCTGGGAGAAGGAATAAAAGATAAAATGTAACACATGAGATTTTAAAATACTAATCGATTTTATGAAAATGTTCATCCCAGGAATGTTTTCTGTGGTGAGCTAGGAAAAAAATAAGTATAATTAACACATGAATCATGCACAACAGGTGTGCTATAGAGAACATATTACCAAAGATATTGGTATGGACAAGTAAAGTCATTTTCTTAAAATTCCTAACTAAAATGACGTAAGAGGAGGAAATTAAGTCATACTCTAAAGTGCTACTATTTTGTAAATGTAAAATAACTTTTATTGGAGTTTCTCTCTAGGGACTTAACAGTTGTACATATGAAAATACTTTGAAAACTTAAAAAAATATATTTCACTCAGTGACCAGAGAGTGCCATTAAGTTACTGATATAAGTAGGAGCTAAACAATGGGTACATATGAACATAAAGATGGAAAAAAACAGACACTAGGGACTCTAAAGAGGGGAGGTTGAAATGGAGGTGAGGGTTGAACAATTACCTATTGGATACAATGCTTACTATTTGGGTGATGGGTACACTGGAATCCCAACCCTCACCATTAAACAATGTATCCATGTAAGAAGCCTGCACATACACTTCTAGTTTAAAAGAAAATAAAATTTTTTAATGTTCTCGATATGCTTCACAAGAGAAAGAATTGCAGCATCCAGAGGAGCTGTTTATAAAACCAACCAAACACCACCAGGGATTTTTAAAAACACTAACAAAGTAAGGCTACCGACATTTTTGTTTTGTTTTTGATCTTGTGATGGCCACACATCAGGGCCACTGTGTAAGGCTGCAGTGGCCATGACTTTCTTCTTTCCCTAAAATTTATCTGATTCCCTAAGGCAGGCACCATGGAATTGTCACCACTCCACACTTGTATCCTGAGCTCCCAGCTTTGACAAACACTCATTTTTACCTTTCAGGCTTCCTTGGTTCTTTCCTCTTGTTTAGCAGTTCCAATCTGTGAGAGATTTATTTTACACAGACTTATTTACTTTATGGTAATGGATACCATCAACCTCAGCCCTCAGTAAAGATGCTTTCCTTTTTGCTTCACCATCTTCTCTTCATCCCATCCACAGTACAGTTACCTTATCCATTTTGAAGCTAGAGTATCTGAACCACATATGTTAAGAATTAGTACCGAAACAGTAATAGACAAATCACTGTCTCCCAAGAGAATCCTATAAAGTTTAAAGGAAACCCTACTTTGTATGTCTGAGATATGAATTTGAAGAGTTCTACCAAATTGGAAGCTTTATACTAGCAACCAATTTCTTTCTCTGCATATAAACTTGGGTCTCTATAGAGTATGGGCCAGCTCTATTTTGGGGGCTAAGCTCTGCTTTCATCTTCTGGCAACTCATTTGTAAAGCTGTAGATAAACTGGAAAGGCTTGCAGGAAAACAAGAAGAATGATTCATAGCTTGGATGAAATGATTAGTTAGAGGAGTATATAGGAATTTGTACATATACAAGTTGTTCTAGCAAATCTAAAGTAATTTCATAGCCACATATCTTATAAGTGAATAATTAGGAAGGCATATGAACATTTTTGATTGGTTAAAAGGAAATTAACCCAAAAGAGGATTTGTCTTTATCAAAAAA